>NW_012109252.1:3997263-4007578 GCF_000951045.1 Mandrillus leucophaeus
GAATCTCGGTGCTGAGGGACACAGTCCTGTGGGTCACACCCGCATCCCAGTGCTGAGGGACACAGTCCCGTGGGTCACACGTGGAATCTCGGTGCTGAGGGACACAGTCCTGTGGGTCACACACGGAATCTCGGCGCTGAGGGACCGCACAGCCGCTCCGCCCCTTCTGCGCTAAGGACAGTCCTGGGCGCGGACCCGCCGCCTCACTGACGGCTCCAGCGCCGCTTAGCGGCAGGAGGGACTCAATGCAGGCTTATTGGGACTCCGCGTCCACTGTGTGGAAAGATCAAACATTTATTTCAGACACTTTGTTTCTGTTTGTCATAATATATTACAGTATAATGTAGGCTACATTTTACATGTGTCCCACACTTGTGTGTGTCACATAATGCATGTACCACAGGCATCCAGGTGTGACGTGTGCATGTCACATACATGTGTCATACATGTAATACGCATGCATGTGTTTTGTGTCGGCGATGTGCGTGTGTCACGTATCGATATGGGGCCATTCCTTTGTGCCCTCGTTGCTGGGCTGGTCTCCAAGGACCTTTCTCTCACCTCTTTTCTCTCCTGGACGCCACGCCCGGAGTTGAGGATCTTCCACGTGACCCCAAGGAGGCTTTTCCAGCCCTGTGTCCGGGGATCCAGTGTCTTCGTGGGTGATAAGACTGGTTTGTATTTTCTCATCTATGGCCTTTCTTCTACATAGTGTTGCACTACGCTCTCCTTTATCTCTTTCCAGCATCTGGTATTTTTTCCATTAGCACGAATCCTGCCATGTTGCAGGGTGTGGTGTTTGCCGGGAAACATGTCCTGTGGCACAGCTCATGTAGGGGACATTGGCTGCACAAAGCTGCAGACCAACAGCAAGCATCACTTTTCTCTTGTACGTTCAGGGATGTGCTTCACTGGTTCAGAAAACATCCTCTATAAATAAACTCCGTGAGGCTGGGATTTAAATGCAGGAAGCAGCTGGCAGCTGAAACTACCTGTTGGACTATCTGTTTAAACATGCAAGAAGGATCTTGTGAAGTCTAAAGCAAACACAACGGCTTATTTGAGCTGTATATACGAGAGACTTAAACAAACCTCGTTTAATCCTCTTAAATGGTGCATCTTCCCCGCGGAAGCAGAACCTGCCAATTAGCTGAACATCCTGACAAAACCTCCCAGGGCTGCAGTGTAGGGGAGAAAGGTGATTGTTTAAAAAGGTCTTTCAGAGGGAAGCCAACTGTGTGTCTGAACATCTCCTTGGGAGCAGTAAATGAAGACAGTACAGTCTAAAGGGAGGTCAGTGCCAGCAAGAGCCCCAGGAGCTCTGCAGACAAAGACAGGAAAAGCTGGGAGTGGAAAAGCTGAAAGTTCACATGTAAGGAAACCCACTGGTCCCTTAGTACAATCATGACTGCCTGTTTCGCCCAGTTCCTGAGTACAGTTGATCTTCGTTGTGAAAATCAGTCTCGATTGACCAGTGCTGGTGCTGGGATTGGAGCCCAGGTGGTTAGAGCCCTGCTTCCAGGTGTGTAGTCCATGGAATCCCACAGGTGTCCATTCTACGGAAGGTTCCCAGCACCAGTGGGTCTCATGCATGATCAAAGTTAAAATCAGCTGGGCACGGGGGCATGGGGACACGGGGTAATGCACCCACAGTCCCAGTGGAGGTGGGAGAACTGTGTCAACTCAAGAGTTCCAAACCAGCCTGGACAGCACAGTGAGACCCTATCTCAAATAATTGTTTTTAATTAAACATTTTTTGAAAAATTTAAAGTTAGTCCAAACACTAAGAGAAGAGAGTTAGGGTGTGAGGATGCGATAGTTGTGTTATTAAATCCAACTACTTGGCTTCCGTCGGGGAGGGGCCCGCCCTGCCTGTGTCCCTTGCGGGGACCATCATGTTCTGCCCCTGTGATGGTCAGCGGGCCACGGACTTGCTCTCACTTGTGACATGCACAGACACTGACATGCACAGACAAGCATGTGCCAAAGCTAAGCAAACCAATTAAAATCCATTTTGTGGCTGACTCTTGCTTGCTCTGTGCAAGAATGGCGCCTTCCAGATGGGAGCTGCTCCTGGAGCCCAGGCCCTGGCACAAGAAGGCGTGTGGTGTCTGTAGTCATCCGTGTGCCGTATGGGCAACAGATACGGCCTTGCTTTGCTCAGCCACTGAGATATTGGGGTTCAAGTGGCCATGGCCAACTGGATTAATCCAGGGAATCTGTGCTCTATAAACCACCTTTGGATGAATCCAGGTTCAATTTTGCAAAGTAAACCAGGTGATTTCCTTGGAACTTAGTGACTTTCTGGGTGTAAAGTCCCAGTCCCACGTGGGGTCCCAGCATCGGTGGTCTGGTTGCTGATGAAGATCAGACTCCAAGTCTAAATTTTCTGGAGATCTATGCCTGCCACAGGAGGCTGGTGAGTCCTGGGGTGGCCCTTGGATAGCTTCTGTGCAGTAGCAGCTGCTGGAAGACCACAAAGATCCCTCAGGCTTCTGATCAGAAGAGCACCGACTTGGTTCTCAGGGACCTGGACGTACCCTCCTGCCTGCCCCCACTGGGGCCTCTGTGGCTGCTGGGGAAGGCTACCTCCTGTCCTCACTCAGTGACTGGAAAGCCGCACTAGGCTCAGGAGAATGTTACCTCAATTTAAGGTATTGGTGATATTAAGATGGGAAAATAATCTTTATTTTTTATTAAGAGAATGTGGTAAATATAGAACATACATAATAGTATACGGAAGCTTTGAAATTTACTGATGAAATGAACTCCTGTGGAGAGGCCAATCCCCCCCAATCTATCAAAATCCCCCAGACCTCTGAAGCTGCTGCGGCTCCTTCCTGGCCCTGCGTTCCTGCTTCCCTGGGAGATGTGGCCACTCTCTGGCATTAAACAAAGTATTCCTTCAATTAAAAAATAGTTTCAATATCTGTACAATACATATTTTAGCATTTTTGAGATTTATTACGACGTTATTATTGTGTTCTCTGTGGCTTGCTTTGTTCTTCTTTTTACCTTTCTAAGATCCCACCATGTTGCTGTGTTTCGTTCAACCAGTGCTGATAGGGACATGTCTGCACTTGTCTCTCAGTGAACACTCACAAGAGATTTTCTAGGGTAAATATCTAGGAGTGGGAATTTCTGAGCCATAATGTGTGTGCAAGCCTGAACATTCATGATTTCCTCCATATTCACTAGTAGATTCGTCTTCTAGTTGGTAAATGCAGCCACCCCTCAGGCTGACAGTGTCCTTCTGACCTTCCATAAGTGCCAGTGGGTGGTGTGAGTTCAAAGCTCGCTGTCCCCTCTATCTCACTCTGCCTCTCTTTCTGTCTCTCTGTCCCTGTCTCTGCCTCCCCCTCTCTCTCTGTTCTTGTCTCTATCCCTGTCTCTGTCTCTATGTCCTCATCTCTGTCTCTCTGTCCCTGTCTCTCCCTCTCTCTGTCCCTGTCTGTCTCTGTCTTTCTCTCTGTCCCTGTCTCTGTCTCTACCTCTCTGGGACTCTCTCCCTCCCCACTGCAGGCTCCTCGGGGAGCAGGGCCAGGGTACCCCAGAAGACCTGCAGGAGAGAGAGTGGTGAGCTGCTCCCACTTAAAAGAGGAAAGAACAGCGTCCCACGTTGGGCATCGAGAGGTGTTTGCGGCTCATGTCTGTCTCTCTTTCTCACTGTCTGAAGCTGCCTGTCTCCTTCTCCGGCTATGTTTTGAGAAAGTAGTGGCAGAAGAGGCAGCCCTGTGGGGAGCCAGGAAGAAGAGACTGTGATGGTGTCCAGAGGCTGGGGAGGTGACTGTGTTCTCAGAGGATGCCACACTTTCTGGGAAACTGAGGCAGGAGAGCAGAGCTGGGGCAGAGTGAGGAGGAAGTAAAATGGGCAAATCTGAAATTCGAGGTGAAGACAGCTCTCAATGTGCCTACGTTGCTCATTGAGGAAGAAATGCTGAGGCCGTAGGAGCCAACATTGGGAATGCCCGTGTTTCAGTCTTCTGGGAGCTGGAGTGCCGGGTCTAAAGGCGGGAGAGCTGCGGAGGAGATGAGGCCCTGCAGAGGTTCAGGGCCAAGGGAGGGGCCTTCCCCGCTGGCCTCTCGGGGGCAGGTACAAGTCCAGAGTCTTTTGATTGAGTTTCTCCGGTTGTTACAAGCTAAAAGGTAGTGGGAGAAGATGTCCTTTTCCCAGGCGAGAGTCACACCTGGGGGAGTTTCAGAGAAGTGGGAGCCCAGGTGACAGAAGGGCCCCCACGTTTCAGGAAGCCCCTGGGACTGGAGAAACAGAGCAAAGGCCTGCTTTGGGAAGTGCAAAATCTTGACCTAATTTGAACTGGTCAAGACCCTGTTCCCGGTGTTCAGGGCAGCCTCATGCCAGCCCCGGTGCCTGGCCACGGGCGTGGTGGTCTCTCACTGGAGTGAGGAGGACTCGTCCTTCTCCATGGAGAAGGTTTGGAGACAACGCCCACCCGAGTGTGCAGGATTTACAGATGCGGAAGTGGGGGGAGTGGGGTCTGCAGCAGTCAGGGCTGTGAAGGAGCTCTCTCTAAAGAGATGAACATGTTTTCTTAGCTGTGACAGTACAGCCCTCAGTGTTCTCTTATTTAATGGATTTTTTGCTAACAGGAACCTCAGAATGGAAGTTTGTGCTCGCATCGGAAAATCTGCTCAGCCCGGGCTCCTGATGGGCCTTCCGTGCACCCCGCACCCCTGCTCAGCATTGATTGCTCTTTGGGTCGTATCATCATCCGCGTCTTTGTTCCTAAGTTGTTGGTCTAAATAACATTCTAGAATATGGCAATGGCAACGCGAGAGAAGACGGGGCCTTGAATCTGAGAACTGGGCTTGGGATTAAGAAGTCAGGGCTGGATTTTAGGGCGTGGAGGTGGAATGACGGACGGGCCTCTGCGCTCCCGTCTGCAGCCTCCAGGCAGAAGCCGCTGCTGACGGGAGAGTCTGGTGAGGTCCCAGGTGGATGGTTTGCTCCAAACTGTGGAGCACGAGGTGCGATTAATTTCCGGACTATGTAACCTTGTGAACACACCACCAGCAGCGTCCTGGAAAGTTACTTCAAGGAACATCTGGTCCCTAATATTTTGTTTATGAACGTCATCGGGGGAGTGACATCATGTCATTTACTGACATGGCGTTTGATTAAGTTTAATCATACTAAGTTATTGCCACAACGAGGCCGTATGAAGTCGCCAATAAGTGTTTTGCTGAATTAATTAGCCAATGTGAAAAGTCACTGGGGAACATTGAATCTCATAGTGCTCTCAGCAAACCAGCAAATACAGTGACAGAGAAACACTGGGAACAGCACTGGGAACATAATAATAATGTAGGTGTCGGCCGTTTTTGCCACTGCTATTATTGCATGAAGCATCATGCTCATTAAACATATCTTACTTGTAAATATTTGTGTGTGATCCAAAATGTTTGCTTTTGCTGTCGTCGTCTCCACTTGAGGAAACAGGCAGGGGCTTGCCCTGCCGATGTGGAAAAATTTCACCAAAAATCGATATTGACGCTCGGCGCAGGTGAGCAGAGTGTGCGTCCAGTCAGGACAGGTTACGCCATGCGGACAGGCAGCTTGAAAATCTCAGTGATTTGAAGGAAAAAAACATTCTTTTTTGTTCTTGTCACGTGTACATAAAATTTGACCCAGGGGTTCTGCTCTGTGGTGTCCCCCAGGACCCAGGTGAGGGGCTCGGACACTGGACACACAGGTTTCTCGCAGGCTCAGAAGCTTCCACTTGGAGCTGATGTGCTGGTTTCTGTTTACGTTCCATCAGCTGGAGGAAGTCACACTGCAGATGCCAGAGGACCAGCATGGGAGAGCCGTTCTGCAACCAGGACACCTGCCGCGGTGCCCCACTTTCTCCAGGAAACAAGGACACCCGCACGGAGTGCCCGCGCCAGAGTCAGCAACCAGCCTCGGCTGTGGGGTTCCTGCAACGTGTGTTCCTGCTGGGGTTCTCCTTCCTGCCATTCCGAGCTACGGTGGGGATCACGCACCCCATACGTGGAGCCCAGGGACAGCACACCCCGGGGAGTGCCCCCCCCAGCCAGGAAGTCTGACCTTCAGAGAACGGGGAAGACCATCTTCCACTTTACGCTGCCTGGGCGACTGTAAACGTGGATTCCACCGTCTCAGACAGTAGACGATTCCCAGTCTTACTGGGAGGAGCCTGTTGCTCATCTAGGTATGTGGCTGCTGTCGGCTTCCAGAAACGCCGCAAGGAAGGGCATTGCTTTGGCAGAACATGTGGGGAGATGGGCTGGGAGGGGAGGCTTTCCTCTCCCCACACTGGGAATTCAGGTTCTAGCCCCAGGGTCCTGGTCGTGTCCAGCATCCCAGGAGCATGAGCCAGACGCTGTTGTGTCCACCTGCTATGTGCAGTCAGGGACCAGCTGCAGAGTGCACTGTGCATCATTTAGACTCTGCAGGCTCAAGTGAAAACCTAGCTCTGCCACTGCTCTCTGGATGACCTTGTCACCTCCCTCTCCTCCTTTGAAAAGTGTGGGAAATGCTGCTTTTCATCATTTCCAAGTCACCATGTATTGTGGCTTAAACAGCAGTGTTATTTTCTTTCTCAGTGACACATAACATACTGCCGTGTTTTTCAACAGATGCTGTCTTGGATGCAGTGAAGTCTGGCGATGGCTGTTTCAGAAGCCGTTAGGATGGTGAAGTGAGACAATGTGAACGGGGTGTTTTGTGAGGCTCAGTGCTGCATAAATGCTATAGCCATTATTTTAGAGCAAGAATTGCTTGAAATGTTTCTTTCTCTCAAATTTATGAAAAGATTAGAAAATAGTTCTAAAAATTAAAAATTGTTCTGGTCAGAGCGGCTTACATGATGGCAGTAAAAATGTGCACAGATTCATGGTCCCACCGCGTGCGCTTGGCATGGAGAGAACGAAATGTGGAGACCGGTGATACCAAGAACACCCCATGAGCCGCGCTGGGTGCAGCCTCCACGGCCGGCGAGCAGTAACACTGCAGTTTCCTCTCCTCCGGCGTCCACGTTTCCTGTGCCCACGTGCTGGAGGCTCACTCTTCACACCCCCCTCTCAGTTATGTGTCTATGGGGCTGAGACGGGGAAGGAAGTCGGTGAAGCTGGTTGGATCTTCCCAGGGATGTTCTGTGTGCAAGGCTCGGGGGCAAGGACGGCTGGGGGAGTCAGACCGTCAGAGAAGCCGAGGGGTGGATGAAGCCTCACCAGGCCTGAGTCCCTGTTTTCCAGCTGCAGGTGCTGACCCTCCAGAGCTTTGTTTGCCAGCCCCTTGCAGCTGTGATCTGGAGTCAGCCAGGCATTCCTCCTTTTCCGATAGATTTTATTAAGTGCTTGATGTGTGCCAAGCCAAGTGTCTGACTTACTGCATGCCCGAGAAGCCATGCTGTTGCAGGAATTTCCTCCGCAAACCTGAAGGAATTGAACTTCAGGAATGGCTGGAACCCTGGAGAGAGAGAACCAGGTTTCTGGAGGAAAATCACTCCTTTTAAGGAAGCAGCATCCTGGACCCTCGAGGCCCTGGAGGAAGTGGGCAGCACAGCTAGGAGTCAGGTGTGGCTGGAGGACGGCCGTCGCACCTGCGAAATTCTGTCTGTGGTACGTGGTTCCTTCCTGGCGCTGGGAACCACCTGGACACTTGCATTCTTCCCTTTTCCTTTCTATTCTCTTTCAAGTCATCCCTCTTGAGCCAGCCCTCCAGTCCAGGCCAAATCCCAGCCTGCCCTCGGTCCACTGTTGTTGGGCCTGCACCCGAGCCACGAGCACACACAGTGATTGTGGCAGCAGAAGCTTCTTCTGGGCTCAGACTTAGGCTGATGCTGCGCATCAGGACCTGCCGCAGTCTCGCTGGGCTTCCTGGGACTCACTGGTTGTGGGCTGATTGTAAAGCGTGGAATGACTCTGGAAGCTGGGCGTCATTCCTTGTGGTTTTCCAAGCTTGGTCTCTGATGTGACCCCAGGTCTTAGGAGACATGCTGAATATTTATTATGCTTACATTCAAGCAACACTAACCCTCAAGGTTGACCTAGCTCCCCGACCTTTTTTCTCAGAAGGAAGAGCACTGACGGGACATTTTTCCAGTATGGATTCTTCCCAACTCTGAGAAGTTGGAGACACATGGATTCCTCAGCCAGCTCCCATCTACGGACGTGCTGTAGTCACAAGGACTGTGACTAAGGCTCAGTCCCTGAGGAGCACCTTGGCATGGGCTGCTTTAGGCCATACAGACCCAGTTTTATCCACTTTATGTGAAGAAAGCCAACAAGGGACATGGAGTGTGTTCTGCAGGTTTTAGCGGCTGCGGTGGCTGGTGCTCCGTGGGGATGACGGAGGGAAGGCTCCTCCCTCTGTGGGCCCCAAGGTCTGTGCTGGAATCAGCTCTGCAGCTGTGTCCGGGGCAGCCAGAGACCACACACGGCAGGCTCACAGCTCTGTTCCACGAAAACTTTGTACACAAAAGCAGACGGGCTGGGCTTGACCTCTGCATCATAATCTGCTGACCCCTGGGTAAGAGATTTTAAATATTTACTTAATTCTATTCAATGGAAGGGGTGATATACTGAGGAGTGAATAATGGGAAAGACCTGATTCAGCTGTATCAGGAAGGACTGGTGTAAATTCAACTTATTGACTGAAATCACAATAGTCAATGTATTATGCCTTTAGGGGTAAAAGTGGGTCACACATGAGCAGCATGCGCTTCACTGGCCTGGCAGGACACCTCGGCGTTTAGATAAACGGTTCCGACGCTTACCCAGGTTGGAGGCTGTTAGTAGTGAAGTGCGTCTGGAGCTCTGGATACTTTTCTGGCTTTGCTATATTTGTGTGAACTTGTGCACAGTTAGAGGTTTGGGCTAAATTTGGGTAGAAATGGGTGGTTCACAGGATGCAAAAGTTCTGTGGACCCTTTTTTTCCCCAGTTGATTAATGTTGTAAAGATTAGAATATTGTTACACAAAAATCTGGATTTTTGGTTTCTTTCACATTGGAATAGCTGCCAACATCGTGCCTGCATTCATCTCTCTAGGGTAACGCTGGCTGCAGCGGAGACGGCTGCTCCCCAGTGGGGCGTGTGTACTCAACCCGTAGCCCCCGCCCTCCGGACTCCATTTGCCTCCTCTGTCAGGTTTGCACCTCATCATTGGCTTCTAATTTTGTGTCCCTGGACTGCAAGACCTACAAGTCTCCCAGCACAACCAGATTCTATGATTCTATTCAAAAAGAAGCCAGTGAGGCTAGCGTATCACCGTGTTGATGAATTCACAGGATTAACTCTGGGAGCTGGGGGCAGTTTGTATTCTTCCTCCAGATACTCTCTGCTTCTCCTGGCTGGAAAGGTTCTGCTACTCATCCCGTGGTCAGGCCCAGCCAATGGAACGGGAACCGAAGTGACTCTGCCCCTTACTGGCAGAAACTTTAAAAGCCGCACAACGTTCCTGCACCCTCCCCCTCTGCCACGAGCCTGGCAGTGCTCAGGATGGTACAATTATTTCACCTGGGCCTGAGGATACGGGAGCTACTCCCAGCCTGCAGTGGAACAGAAGTATGGACAGGTGATTAAGCTTTGCGTTTTCGAGCCACAGAGGTTTTGAGGTTGTTCGCTACCATGCTTTGTCCCTACAAACCCAGTCATGGAGAAGGCCAGTGGCAGAGCCTGAGCCACTCGCACATCTGTTCACCAGTATCCAGAATAACAATAGATTTTTAAAACATTCCTGAGAAAATTCTGGGAGTTGCATATTGGCCAGCCTTATTCTCTAAAGTTGCTCCTTCTAAAGGGTGGGATAACTGAAAATTTCAGAAAAGCAAACCATTGCTGAAAGGCAACATTATTTCTGTTGGCAGAAGGCGGCTTGAGCAATCTAGATTTTCCACGGTTCACCAATTACTTTTTGAGGAAATATGGCCATGAGATGAATCGAACATGATTCCTACCTTTAAGGAACTCAGAGAAGTGAATTAAAGGAAGTCACAGATCAGACAACCAACCACACAAAGTTTCTAGGAGCAAACTTTGTTACGTTCGGCAAGTCACTCTTACCCGCTGTTTTGCCTTCTGAGGTTTCAGTTACTCTCCGTCAATCATGGTCCAAAAACATTCAATGAAAATTTCCAGAAATAAACATTTCATACGTTTTAAATCGTGTTTCATTCTGAGTAGCATGATGAAGTCTCATGCCATCCCATTCAGCCCCACCTGGGGTGTGACTCCTCCCTTTGTCCAGCAGACCCGCCCTGTCTACACCACCTGCCTGTCCAGCAGACCCACCCTGTGTACACCACCGGCCTGTCCAGCAGACCCGCCCTGTCTAC
>NW_012109252.1:4007808-4014096 GCF_000951045.1 Mandrillus leucophaeus
TACACCACCGGCCTGTCCAGCAGACCCGCCCTGTCTACACCACCGGCCTGTCCAGCAGACCCACCCTGTCTACACTACCTGCCTGTTAGCCAGTTAGTGGCCCTCTTGGTCGTCAGATCCCTTGTTTTCAAGGAACCCTCGTTTTACTTAATAATGCCCCAGAGGGCCAGAGTGGTGGGGCTGTAATTCAGAAATAGGAAAGAGATGCTGCAAAGTGACTCCTTTAAGTAAACAGGTGAAAGTTCTTGACTGACTAAGGAGAAAATCCTGCGCTGAGGTTCCTAATGTCTATCGTAAGAATGAATCTTCTGTGCACGAGCTTGTGAGGAAGGAAAAAGAAATGCATCCAGGTTTTGCTGTCACACCTCAGAGTGCAAAAGGTACAGCCACAGTGCACAGTAAGTGCTTGGTTCAGATAAAAAGGCCATGGGGGGTGGAGGGGAGGACAGGAAAAGAATCATGTTCTGATTGATGGCAATTGGGCTCGGTACCATCTGTAGTTTCAGGCATCTGCCGGGGGTCTTGGAAGGTATCCTCAGATAGAGGGGGACTACGAGCTCTCTCGGTATCCACAATAACAATAGATTTTTGAAACATTCCTGAGAAAATTCTGGGAGTTGCATATTGGCCAGTCTTATTCTCTAACGTTGTTCCTTCTAGAGGGTGGGATGACTGAAAATTTCAGAAAAGCAAATCATTGCTGAAAGGCAGCATTATTTCTGTTGGCAGAAGGCGGCTTGAGCAATCTAGATTTTCCACAGCATATCCATAGATAGGAATAAAAGGCATGGCTGTTGGTAATTTATATCAGATTTAAAAGCAAGTGCAAAAACCTGGCTTAAAGATGAGAAAGACGAGGTGAGGGTAAACAGGAGCTTCTCTGGAAAGAAATGGAAATGTTGTCCCTCGGGGATCAATGCCGAACCTTGCGGAGTTGAAGCTCCCCTGAGTGTGTGGCAGAAAACATGGATGTGAGGTGGCTCCAAGCCCGGCTGTGGGCAGTGGGAAGGGTGTGATGATAGAAGGTGAATGAACCAGTGTGCAGCTCAGCTGTGAGGGGCTCCCAGAGCCTCTGTGTGAAGGGCCTTCCTGCCATTCCTCCAGACTGTCTCTTCCAGAACATCCCCGAGGAGTGGTCTCTAGACTTGCGGTTGACTTCCAGGAGAACAGCCAGGGCCTCACAGAATCCAGCCTTGGGAGCTGCAGTGCAGTCTGGAAGGATCCTGGATCAGAACCAGTTTGGTTATTCCTCAGTTCTTACGCCGGACGTTGGGCATTCCATGTTGATGAGTGGTTGTGGAGATGCCAACTGAAAGATCAAGCTGGACAAAGGCTTACAAAAAATTGCAAGGAGGCATATCCCAGAAAGGAGATAGTGGGAAATGTCATAAAAAATGAAAGCAGATTGAAAAGATGGTTTGACATTAAGGTATCAGTGATGCCGAGTCCCATTTTCCTCTTGGTCTGGACCCTAGACAGCAACAAGGTACACTGGAAATTTGATTTCATTAAATCAATTCTTATTTAAAATATTTCAAATATTTTTTAGAAGAATGAGCTAGATTTCTCCAAACACAAGACAGAGGCTAAAGTTTTCTTTTCGCCATTTCATACATTCTTAAAAGTGAGATCCAAACCACTCCTTTTCCCGAACAAATTATTTTTCATGAAAAGGAAAGATTTATGTATTATTGTCATTAGTAAGCTTAGAATTTTTGGTTTCCTATGAAGTCCTAAAAACGTCTTCAGCTGTATCAATAACATTTCCTGTGCTAAAGGCAAATAGTCAATATTTTATGCATTAATTTCACATAATATTCACACCACTTCACAGACTTCGTTTCCACACTTCCAATTATAAACATATATTAAGTTGTATTTGGTTCTGAATAGTGAAATCTGTTACACATTTTCAGAAAAACTTTAAGTAGAAATGCAGACAAATTTGTGCTACATTTGCATACTTAAAATGGTCACAGTGAGTTATTGTAATGTCTGAGGATCTTCCACTCAAGATGCAAAATCACATGTAATGATATTTTAAGAACATCTAACCCATTTGTGGTCCCCTTAGAAATCCAGGCACAAAACACAGAAAATGCTTTGAATGCTTTCCAGAGGGTCACAGTTTCCAGCAAGAACATTGTCAGATGCTGTATGTATTAACGTGGTGAGAGTTTTAAAGCAACAGGTATAGCCTTAAATATTTTGCAAACTTGTTGTTGGAGACATGCAGCATACGCATTCACATATAAGCAGCCTTGGGGTTGGGAACACGAGAGAGTTAATTCAGTAGTCAACACACACCCAAGAGAAGTGTAACAACAGAGGCAGAGCCTGTGCTGCCCTGCACTGAGATCTCATGCTTCCCAACCCACCATGCGGCAACCGGGCATGCGGCACCTCCTATGTACCAGGCCCCATCCTAGACAGAAGGGAAGCAAATCTGATGAAAACCTGGATCTGTTCTTTAGGAATCCGAGTCCAGGGTTAGGAAACAGACACATTGGCAAAAGCATTAATGACCCTATACAGCATCGTGCGCAGTGCTGAGTTGCTGTGATCCGCACAGGCCACCCTCGTTCTCCTTGATGTGACGGTCACTTGTAATGCCACTGCTCACCTACTGACATGCTCAAGTCTCTGTTATGTTTGGGGGAATTATTCTGCCTCTCTAAGGAGAGTTCAGGAACTGCTTTCCAAGCTTTTCTTGGCAACTCAGGCCCAGGTATGCCCTGGCTTTTTCCATTTGTGTACAGCGTTTTCAGACTTGATTCTGAGCAGAGGGATGAAAGAGGGCAGTGCCGTGGGAGAGAGGTCTGAACCCGGAGTTCAGAGGCCTCCTGGGAAGAGCCTGCCCTGCGTTGCAGTGAGAGCCGTGTGCCTGTGCCCAGTGTGGAAGCAGCCGTGTCTTCAGGGATACGGTTGAGGTTTTGTTCTTGGCTGAGTGTCCTTCCAGTCTGATCCTGTGGGCCTCCCCAGAGAACGATTCCCCATAAAATAATGTAAAGTGGCTCCCGTTTGCTGAGAGCTTGGCACGGTGCCGACATCTTTGTGTGCATTTTCTCGCTCAAGTATCGCCAAACAATGTGAAGTCTTTTTCACGCCCATTTTTCAGATAAGGAAATGGAAGCAACATTAGAAATAGCAGCATTAAAGAATTGACTCACCTGAGGTCCTACGTGTGTGAACCGGAGGTGGCTTAGCCAGGTAGTCTCTCCTCCGGCAAAGCAGCTGAAGAGGAGGGTAAACGTGACTCCGAGACCTGTGAGCATCAAGGGTCAAGGGCAAGTTCAAGGGGCAGAAATGGGAAAACTGAAACCGAGTCAGGGCCTGGTGTTGATGTAGACGGCGATGAGGTGGGTCAGGAGTGGCTGCCGTGGACGGGGCAGGAGAATCCACAGTGTGACTTCGCGGCCTTCCTGTTTTCTCCGGAGACACACGCATGACTTGGGTGTTTGGCTTCCTGTGTTTGGGGGACTGAATTCCTGTAAGATGCAGAACAGGGCCGGCAGGTGCAAGTGCCTTGCGTGACCTGGAGCACGTGTGACACTCTGCTGTGACGTGCTGGCTTTCTCCCTGGCGGTTCTTAGATTTGGGTCAGGGAATCCTAACTACACAAATATTTAAATTAAAAACATCATGGTGACAGATAACTGTAGATTTAGTTAGTCTAACCACATGTGGGGCATTACGTGAAGAGTTAGAGTTGAGACATTTCAACAAAGAATTCTAAGCTTCCCCATGGAATGTTGGTCATGGTTTTCAACACACGTTTAAACTCAGTCACCCAAGGAAATCAGAGATTAAGTGCATCTTTATATGTGTAGGAGTTTATAGCTGTAGGATTAGCTTAATATGTTCATTTTGTGCTTTGGGAGGCAATCGATCCTCTGAATTGATTTTTGAAGTTGATCACAAGAATCTTTGATTCAAAAAGATTTTATTTTATTTTTTGATGCTATTGAATTTGGCAAATTCTGCCACACTTCCTTATTTTAACATATCTGTCTTTGAATAGAAATGGTCACTTTATTACTTGTACTAATCTTAATTCTTTTTTATTCTTCTATGAGAATCTTCAGTTTAAATATTACATTGTCACTAGTTCACTTTCAATGTTCTACTAGTTCTTCATGTGTCACTTATAGACTCTATTCCTCTTTTCATTGCATTGTTCGTGTGATAATTCCATGGCCTGAAAGGGTTACTGTATCTCCTGAAAGTATTCCACTGCAGCTGTGGGGTGTGCAGGAGGAGGCGTCAAGTGTGCCCGCCAACCCTGAGAAATAGCTCCTTGACGGTGTTCAGGACACCGGACCACAGGTCTGCCCTCTGCCCTATTTTAGCCTAAAATTAGAAGAGGCGCTTTACCTCCCTGGTAGTTTTTTCTCTCATCTACAGAAGAAGAGACTTGAAACACAGTGTGGATGCTTTCCAAGGTTCTTTCTGACTCTAGGTTTCTACCGTACTTTACGGCAAAGGCTGACATTGTTGTGGAAAGTCACAACTTTGGGACTTTCATGACTGTATTTTCTTTCCACATTTCTTTGAGCGAACGGTGGAATGTTGGCAGGAAGTCCATTTACAAAGTCAGGGAAAACTCACCAAGTCTTAGCAGAAATTGTAACCTGGATTCATTCTCATTCTCCTAATAAGACGGTGTCAGTGAGTGATGAGTGTCGAGTAACAAATGAGAATGACTAAACAGGAGGCAGGACCAGCTGTCTAAGGCAGCACAAATTGGGTAGTTTGAGGCATGTGCTTGGAATGCAGGAACGACACCTGCCTTAGGAGCCGATGAGGCAGGTGGCAGCATGAACACTGTTACCACGATGTATGGATGGCAAGAAACACGCACTCAGCACCTGAGTCAGGAACTGCAACCATTGCATGAGATGGTTGCACCCAGCCCAGTCGTGATAATCCTCACAGCCAACTGGGACGCAGGAGGAACAGCAGGAGATGATTCCGTCAGCACTTGTGCATAAAACTGTGGCTCTATAAGGGTGCACAAGGGGTTAGGTGGCCTCTGACAATCAGATTTGGCAAAAACTCACAATGTCACAAAAGACTTTTTAGATGCTCAGGGAAGGCAATGGGCTTCTTCCCTTCCTCTTAATGTAGATCACCTTGGAGCTGTGGTACGCCGCGCTCGCCTGTGTGCATTGTGGGACATGGTATAGGGTAGAGGCTGAAGTCCACTTGCCCCATTGGCACAGGGGCTTTTCCCAATCTGTGAAGAAACTTTTAAAGCTATTCATAGTGAGTGTATTTGATTTAAGATAAGCAGAATAAAAATTCTATGATCTTTCAAAGTTTTCAAACCTGCAGGATTCTTGGAAGCTGGGAGAGACAGTGCATTTTTGAATCTCAACTAAGTAGCAAAACCCAAAACATCATTAATAAAACCAAGTGACTAAAGACCCTAAACTATATTCGGATGAGGTTAAACCAAAAGCCTCCAGACTGCATGATGCTGGTGTCTGTGTAGGAGGAGGCAGAGGCTCACACGGAGCACCAGGAAGCGTCCACGACCCCAGATGTGCAGGAGTCACCACGGGGAAGCGTCCAGGACCCCAGACATGCGGGAGTCGCCACGGGGAAGCGTCCAGGACCCCGGACGTGCAGGAGTTGTTACAGAGAAGCACAGCAGCCCAGGCCAAGAGCTGTGACTAACACAGGTGGGGTTTACTCGTCCAGTATTTGATGAGTCAAAAAGGACTGAGGGACTGGGGCCTCTGACTCCTGGGAACCCTTGATTCTGATAAGCCAGGCTCCTTTCTATGAATGAAAAAAAATTATTGGGAGTAGGCTGGGCACAGTGGTTCATGCCTTTAATCTCAGCACTTTGTGAGGCTGAGGCGGATGGATCAGTTGAGGTCAGTTCAAGACCAGCCTAACCAACATGGTGAAACCTTGTCTCTACTAAAAATACAAAAATTAGCCAGGCGTGGTGGCTCATGCCTGTAATCCCAGCTACGTGGGAGGCTGAGGCAGGAGAATCACTCGAACTGGCGGGGAGGAGGCTGCGGTGAGCTAAGATTGTGCAGCTGCCGTCCAGCCTGGGCAACAGAGTGAGACCCTGTCTCAAAAATATATATATACACATATATATGTGTGTGTGTATATATGTGTATGTGTGTGTATATATGTGTGTGTGTATATATATGTGTATGTGTATATATATGTGTGTGTGTATATATGTGTATGTGTATATATATGTGTATGTGTGTGTATATATATGTGTGTGTGTATATATGTGTGTGTGTATATGTGTGTGTGTGT
>NW_012109252.1:4014616-4020292 GCF_000951045.1 Mandrillus leucophaeus
TGTGTGTGTGTGTGTGTGTGTATATATATGAGGTAAAACAAAAAATGAAGGGCAGGGCAATGAAGACCAAGTGAAGAGAAGGTCTAGATAAAAGTGGAGGAAGGGAATAGAGTCAAGAAGTCTCAGAAATCAAACTTCCATGTGTTTTAACATCACGTAAAAGCAACCAAAGAGGGACTTCGTAAAGTTTTAAAAATCTACATCGAATCCCACTTTTTCTAAAACTTCAGGATATCCAATTTTACATATAAATTAACATTAGAAAAGTACTGAAGGTAAATCCCACACAAAAGTAATATTAGAGAATAGAGAGTAGAGGGCAGAATGAAATGCCTACAGACAATGAAAATGCCCCACAAGAAGTTCACCCACAGCAGGGCAAAAGTGCAACCTCTCAGTTCATGACGAGCTGAGATACACTAAGGAAATGGCCCAAAACTATAAAGGGTAACACAAATCAGAATTAGAACACTGTGAGGCAATAAAACTGAGATAGAATTGTGGCATACAAGAAAAAAATCATTTCTGAAATGAAGACTAAACTAGAAGGAAAATAAGAGCAAATAAGGAGGAATAGAAGGTGTGAATAAGAAAAGATTTAAAAAATAAAAAAGAAATGACAAAGATTTAAAAAATTCAACAGAGAGTGACACAGTAAAAATAGGTAAAGAAGATTAAACACAAGCATAATGGGAGATGCTGAGGGTGAAAAGCACAGCCAGGGCACCAAGCCGAGCCCCGACGTGCAGGCTGAGAAGGTGCTCCGCAGAGGGAGAAGATTTAAAGATTTAAAGGACGAAAAGCTCATCCTTTACCGTAGACTACTGCTCCAGGCGACTTACACCAAGACACATTCTAATCCAATAACTGGGCTTTAAAGAGCAAGAAGCCATGTGGGTGTAGGTAACTGAACCAGGAAAGAAAATAACTAACTTTCTAACTTTATAAAAGAAGAAAATAGAGTAACATTTTTACAATACCTACGAGAATAAAATAAGCCAAGATTTTACATACATATAGCAAACTGACTTTCAGGTATAAAGGGAACAGAAAAACTGTTATCAACGTGCAGTAATTCGGGAAATATTATTCCCATGAACACATTTTGAGGAATCTTCAATAACTCATTTCAAGACAACCAAAATAATGAGAGACACATCAACTTAAGTATAGGTGGTGAAAATTGAAGGTATAGTTACTTGTAAAACTAAGATAAATGAGGACTGAAAGAAAGAGAACATCATATGTGTTCTATGTGCTCTGACAATGTGACAAACTACAATGATAAAAACTGGGGGATGGTGGGTGTGGTGGCTCACACCTGTAATCCCAGCACTTTGGGAAGCTGAGGCGGGTGGATCACCTGAGGCCAGGAGTTCAAGACCAGCCTGGCCAACACGGTGAAACCCCGTCTCTATTAAAAACACAAAAATTAGCCGGGCGAGGTGGCGGGCGCCTGTAGTCCCAGCTACTCGGGAGGCTGAGGCAGGAGAATGGTGTGAACCCGGGAGGCGGAGCTTACAGTGAGCCGAGATCGCGCCACTCACTCCAGCCTGGGTGACAGAGCGAGACTCCATATCCAAAAAAAAAAAACAGAAAGAAAAAACATCCACAAGGGAACAATTACCCAATTACCGCGGGAGTCAGTGGTCACTAGGATGGGACCTTGGAGGGGCAGCTGGAGTCACTGCCAGTGTTATCTTTACAAGAAATCCTTAAACTTTTGTGTGTTATTTTGTACCTGTGATTTATTCACAATTAAAGAGTTTTGAAAACCTAAAAGATAGTTGAGTTCAAGAGAAGATCAGTGCTGCAATGGATCAGCATCCGACCAGATGGAAGGTGGGAGATTTGGAATTGATGTGGGATCCACAACCCTGCAGCCGAGTTCACTTGGACCAATGACTGTTCCTCTTTCTCTGTTAGGACTTGAGACACATTTTCCCTGAAGTTTCCTTTTGCCTTTAAAATTGAGTGTGTCATTCTCTGTGGTCGGCACGGGCTGGGATGCGGCTGCTGTGGGCCTCAGCAGGAAGGAATGGATGTTGGTCCAGCCTTGAGCCAAAAGCCAGCATCTGTGGGCGGACAGAGGGTGAGATGGGAGGGCAGTGGTGAGCCGCAGCAGAGAGCAACCTCAGAGCAAAGTCAGACGAGGGTCAAGAGCTGCCAGATCAGCAAGGAGAAGACAGGCGGCAAGCCGACTTCCTGGGAGCGAAACTCCCTCCTCTCGCCCCTTGCACCCACTGTCAAAGGTCTTTGAAGCCAGAATGCTTTCAAGAATTTTACCTTCATTGTTTTTTGATTTTTTGCTTATGGTCGTTCTTGCAGGAGTAAGGTGATATCGCACTGTGGTTTCGATTTGCATTTCCCTGATTATTAGCAATGTTGAGCATTTTTTCATACGTTTGTTGGCCATTTGTATAGCTTCTTTTGAGAACTATCAATTCATGTCCTTAACCTACTTTTTGATGGGATTTTTTTTTTTTTTACTTGCTAATTTGTTTGAGTTTGTTGTTGATTCTGGATAGTAGATGTTGGCACAGATGCAGTGAAAAGGGAACACTTCTACACTGGTGGTAGGAATATAAACTAGTACATCCACTATGGAAAACAGTGTGAAGATCCGTTAAAGAACCAAAAGTAGAACTACCATTTGACCCAGCAATTGCACTCCTCAGTATCTACCCAGAGGAAAAGAAGCCATATGAATAAGATGCTTGCACACACATGTTTACAGCAGCACAATTGGCAATTGCAGAAATATGAAACCGATCCAAATGCCCATCAATCAATGAGTGGATGAAGAAACTGTGGTATATACACTATGGAACACTAATCAGTCAAAAACAGGAACAAAGTAATGGTATTCATAGCAACCTGGATGGAGGTGGAGACCGTTATTTTAAGCGAAGTAACTCAGGAATGGAAAACCAAATATCATATGTTCTCACTCGTAAGTGGGAGCTAAGCTATGAGGCTGCAAAGGTATAAGAACAACACAATGGACTTTGGGGACTCAGGGGGAAAGGGTGGGAGGGCGGTGAGGGATAAAACACTACTAATTGGATTCAGTGTGTATTGCTCAGGTGATGGGTGCACCAGAATTTCATAAACCACCACTAAAGAACTGAATCATGCAACCAAATACCACCTGTTCCCTGAAAACCTATGGAAATAAAAAAATTTAAAAAAAGAACTTTCAAATAGCTTACAATGTTACGTATTGTGCTGGTCAAACGTGGAGCGACTTGACGTGTGCATTGTAATCAGCATCTCCTGAGTCCGGCTTCTTTCACTGTTACTGAACGGCCTCCCTCCTTCTCAGTGTTGACAGGCGGAGCGGCCTTTGCCTGACAGGGGTGCTTGTTTGTGGATTTGTGGACTCAGGCTGCTTTCTGGTGCTTCCAATGCCTTCTAGAGGTTGCCTCAAGGAATCAACATGTTTTTGACAATTGTTCTTCATGAGACCTCAGTCATCTGACAGAAGCAAACAATGCCAAGATTCACTTGGAAAGTTGTTTCCGTAAGAGAACTGGCTGATCTGCAGATGGACCCAGGTAGCCTCCGTGCCTCTAGCTGTGAGCAAATCCCACTTCACCGTTGTGAAATATGAAGTGATTCACCTGCTTTCAGTGCATTCACATGGATACCTCATTTCAGGAGATTGGAAGTCAGCTCTTTCCCCAGCCCCAGCCCCAGCCAACCACCCACACTACACAGTAACTGAGGTGCAGGCCTTGCATGACGTGGTGTATTAAAAGCACGATTTTTAACGGTACTCAGTCTCAAACAGGTTGGCAAGGGATTTGGCAGCAACTGTGAATAATTTGCAGAAGGTTTCTCCTGGAACACTCACTTTTATTAATTTGCCAACTTCCCTAATTTAAACAGTGACTCATGATTCATATAAATTTCTTCCTAGGACATAATTATTCTGACATTGAATACTCTGTGTATGGGAGGTGATCTGGACGTGAAAATAGCATTTTTTTTTGGAAAAGTCAACCTTTGTTTCACCGAAAGTATAAAAGCTCCTGCAAGTAGATTTATTCAAATAGAAAGCAAATGAGACAGCATTCCCTGCTGTGAACGCATCACAGCCTGTGCTCACTGGAAACAGGGAGAGAAAGCTGGGCCCTAGGTGTTTGAGTAGAAAAGTCTCTAGTTCTTTGTTTTCAGGGCTATGAATACCTTAACTCCAGGTTTGACTGACTAGCTTGGTTGGTTGCTGGAGAAAGGCTCTGAAAAGAATCATCTGCGTCCCAGCGTGGTGGCTCACACCTGTAATCCCAGCATTGTGTGTGTGCGTGTGTGTGTGTGTGTGTGTGTGTGTGTGTGTGTATATACACACACACACATATATAAATTAGTTGGGCGTAGTGGTGTGCGCCTGTGGTCCCAGCTACTTGGGAGGCTCAGGTGGGAGGATTGCTTGCGGTAAGCTATGAGCTGTGCCACTGCACTCCAGCCTGGACTGCAGAGTGAGATTCTGTCTCAAAGAAAAAGAAATTACTTGCATAGCTTCATAGGTGCAACTAGAAACCTATGGAGACACCTCAATTACCTTCCAATCGTAAGTATTTACTTTCAGCAGGATAATGAACATATTTTACCTACTATTAAAACACTGAGTGTAAGTCCAACCTAGTTCACTAATTAAAATATTCAACAGTAGAGCAGCCAAAAAACTAGCCAAATAAGGCATCTCGAGGGTGGCATTTTGACCATGTCTACCAGGGAAGTGATACTGAGAATTCTAATTCCAATTGTTTTCCAAAAAAAAAAAAAAAAAAGGAATTCTCTCTTTTACGATATGGATTCCTGAATAACGTAGAGCAGTATTTTCCAAACCTGATAACTCTGAAAGTTGTCAGAATCAAAATGGAATCACTTTTGTTAAAAGCAAAAACAAAAACAAAAACGAAACAAACCCTGGCAACTGCAGCAGGGAAGGCCACGGAGAGACACCCTGAAGCTTTGTACCCCCAACAGTAAAACTGTCACAGGAGCCTGCAGGACCCACGCTGGCTCACAGGACGTCACCACCTTACACAAAACACACGTCCTTGAGGACATCTGCCCAGCAGCTGCCCGTCCAACCTCGGACTGACGTCACCCTTGGTGCTGATCCTGGGATCTATAGCCCAGGATAATCCTCTCAGGAACCCCTTTTGTGTGCATGTTTCAGGACATTCTCAGATTGCGATGCTGTGGCTGTTCCTAACCCAGCAGAGGACCTGTGTTTAGAGGATCTGTGTTTGGTCACTGTTCACTGTTCAGATAGTCTCTCAATGAGAAATTTCTATTATATATATTTTTAAAAACGTAACATTAGAACTGTTAACAGTCAAACAGGATTTTTCAGATAAGCCTTTTCTGAGCGTAACTTACCTTCTGAGAAGCAGTGGCTCAGCCAGGCAACTTTAGTCTTGTAAAGCAACAGACTGGACGCAGACGCAGGTGGGCTGCTCCTCACACAGGAGCCCCGCGGGTCTTTCGTTATTCTGAGGGGTTCACTTTAGCAAGCAGAGCATCCTGAAACATGAGGGGTAAAACTGCTCCTTCATTCTCTGGAATTTACACACAGAGGAAAAGGGAGCGTGGGTGCAGGACGGTGAAGTGTGTCCGTGAGCCCTGTGGGTGCAGGACGGTGAAGTGTGTCCGTGAGCCCTGTGG
>NW_012109252.1:4020482-4053924 GCF_000951045.1 Mandrillus leucophaeus
CCCTGTGGGTGCAGGACGGTGAAGTGTGTCCGTGAGCCCTGGGCTGACTGTGCAGAGAAAAGGAAAATCTCTCAATGCTACTGACTAGTCTCAGGGCACTGAGAGTAATAATGAAACAGCTCATTTTCTGGACAGTGCAAAAGTATGTGGGAGAAGAATAATAACCAAATTAAAAGGAGACCAAAGCAATTCAACCCAAAGTTGCCCATGCTACAGTGGCCATTAGATCATGCCTTTGTGCCGCTCACTTTGTGAATAAAGCAAAAAAAAAAAAAGAAGAAGAAGAAAAAAAGAAAAGGGCCCAAGGGCCCAACATGCAAATACCAGGAATAGTTTTTGCGGAAGCAGGCTCTGTAGTTACTGCTGAGGGGTAGCTGAGGATGACAGTCAGAGGCTTCTGGCCAAGCATCTGTCCTCTCCTGTCACGGGCATTTGCATTTATAACCAGAAGGGATGTTCGTAATAAGACGTGAATACAGACAAATCCCTCTGCCACATATTCTGTTTAAGAATAGAGTCTTTTCAGAAATTTAAAGTAAAAATGTTTCTGCAAAGAACCTCTCCTTACACAGAAAGCTCACCCGTAGTGTCTTACATTATGACAATGAGAATACCAGCTTTCTCTGTGGGCCATTTTATCATCTGCATGGTCCCTTCTTACTACAGGACAGCAAACCATCCTTGCAGCAGCCCACAAAGATAGAAGTGACAGGTTCTTATTATTCCCAGAAAACAGACAGGGAGAGGATTCACCCAAGAACACCGAGTTTGGGAATGACAGAGCATGGGTTTGCACCAGCATCTCTGACTAGTGGCCTTCACTCCTTCCAGAAGGCCCCGTTGGCTGAAGAGCAGGCATGTTACAAAGCCAGAAGAGGCCGGGAGGGCCTTGCCTGAGCCGTGAAGACACAGTCTGTCTCCAGCAGACATCGCAGTTGCAGGACGGATGGGAGAACTAGGACGCGGAACATTCCGACAGAGGTCAATTCTGCACTCAATTCTGACCACTTTGCCTTGAACACACACACCTTCTGCTGACGGGTACAACGGAGAGGACTTCCCAATCTGTAAAAAACAATTTTTACTTAAACTTTGAAATTTAGCTGGGCTAACGATTTTAAAGAAAACCCCCACCGATTGTGGACATTGTTTCTGCATTCGAACGGAACTTTTGTGTAGGGTTCAGCTCTTCCTCTGCCGTCGGATGTCCTCTCCAGCCGAGGACATGGTGCCAGCAGCATGCGGGCTTGAAGTGGCCACATCACAGGCGCTTGTTAGCCATGGTTGGTGCTCCTTTAAAATCGCCACTGTTGCTTGTCAGCACCTGCTCTTCGGCCATCTTCAAGCGGTTATTACCTCGACACGGAGTAAGTAAGAGCGTCTGTCAGTCACGAGAAACAAAGCAGCAAGCATGTTTGTCGGTGTGTGCTGAATGGTGTCTTATTTTGTTGTGCTTTTTTTCTACATGGTATATTAGTATCACTTTTATCCTACTGCGAATCCTACATATGCAGTTGTGATTCCTCACCCTTCCCTTACTAAGTTCTGAAGTTCCTGCCACAGTTTAGCAGCAGAAACCTGCAGCATGAATTCGTCTCTGGAAGGTGTTATGTTTTCATAGAGATAAAAATTTAAGTGAAAAATAGCAAGCACATTAATGAAAGTGCTAGTACCTACACGGAAGTCTTATAAAAGTAAAATAATTTTAAATTGCTATAAAGCATTTAAATTTATTCACATAATTAGCTGTCTTATTTACATGTGCATTTTATGAGCTTCTCCATTTCTTTATGGGTGTAGATGGCACATAATTACAAACCAGTCAATTATTAATTCACTATGATGTTTCCTGCAGTTCATTATGCTGAGAAATGCTTTCTTAAATATTGTTCTAGTCAATCCAGCCCATTATTATCCGGTCAGAATAAACGTTACCCATTGTTAAAGGTATTCTCCACAGCAGAAAATCTGTTCTTTAACTCCTTATTGGTAAAATACACACAAAAAGTCACCATTTTGATATGTGGAATTCAGTGGCATTTTGTACCTTCATGATGTTGTGCAATCTTCACTCCTATCTATTCCAGAATTTCCAACAGAAAACTCTGAACCCTTTCATGGTCACTCCCTACCCTTCCCCGGCCCTGGTCACCCAGGGTTGCTTTCTTTCACTATGGATTTCCCATTCTGGACATTTCATATGAATGGAGTTGTGTAACATGTGGTCTTTTGTGTCTGGCTTCTTTGACTTAACATGACGTTTTCATGGTTCATCCACGTTGTAGCCTGTGCCAGAACATTACATTACCTTGAAATGAAATTGTCCAGACATATGGAGAGCCTTTCTGCCTATCTACCTACCTACCATACCTTCTACCTACCTGCCTACCTAGCTAGCTACCTACCTACCTGCCTACCTGCCTACCTGCCTATCTACCTATCTACCTACTTACCTACCTGCCCCTCTACCTGCATACCTATCTAGCCACCTATCTACTTGCCTACTTACCTCCTGCGTATAAAGCTGCCTACCTACTTACCTACCTATCTAACTACCTGCTTATCTACCTACCTATCCATCTACCTACCTATCATACTGTCTACCTACCTACCTATCTACCATCCCTATTTACCTACCTGCCTACCTATCTACCTACCTACCTCCTACCTACCTAACTACCAGCTTATCTGCCTACCTACCTACCTAGCTACCAACCTATTTACCTACCTACCTGCCTGTCTACCCACCTATCTACCTACTTGCCTATTTACCTACCTACCTCCCTATCTAGCTACCTACCATACCTACCATGCCTACCTATCTGCTGCCTGCCTATCTACCTGCCTGCCTACCTGCCTACGTGTCTACCTACTTACTTGCCTGTCCATCTACCTACCTACTCACCTACCAGCCTACTTACCTGACTACCTACCTATCTACTACTTACCTACCTGCCTATCTACCTACCTGTCTACCTGCCTAGCTACCTACATACTTGCCTGTCTACCCACCCTCCTACCTACCTACCTGCTTATCTACTTACCTGCCTGCCTACCTACCCACCTGCCTACCTACCTGCCTATGTATCTAGTTACCTATCTGTCTACCTACCTGTCTACCTGCCTATCTACCTACTTACCTGCGCATCTACCTGCCTACATATCTAGCCACCTACCTATCTATCCACCTACCTACCTACCTGCTCATCTATTTGCCTATCTATCTACTTATCTACCTACCTGCCTACCTACCTGCCTACCTACCTACCTACCTACCTGCCTACCTGCCTGCCTACCTACCTGCCTACCTACCTATCTACCTACCTGCCTACCTGCCTGCCTACCTACCTATCTACCTACCTGCCTGCCTACCTACCTGCCTGCCTATCTATTTCTCTATCTACCTACTTATCTACCTACCTGCCTGCCTGCCTACCTGCTTACCTGCCTGCCTACCAATCTAGCCACCTACCTGTGTACCCACCTACATACCTACCTATCTACCTACCTGTCTACCTGCCTATCTATCTACCTTTCTACCTAGTTATCTACCTACCTACCTGCCTGCCTGTCTACCTGCCTACCTATCTAACTATCTTCCTATCTACTCACCAACCTACCTGTCACCTGCTAGGCCCCAAGCATTAGGAGTAACACTGATCAGAATGCGTCAGTGACCAACAGGGAAGGACCCTGGCTATCGGTCACGTTCACTGCCCTGCTCAGGCACAGCTGTGCATCAGCCCCGTCGAGGCTGCAAATGCTTTAGTTTGGGTTAAATATATGTATACACACACACACACGGCTCCATTACCTTTAAGAAAAATAAAAATGGGATCATTCTACAATACTGTTTAGACTTAAAAAAAACTATACCTAGAGGTCCTGGAAGTCTTTTTATATCAATGCGTAAAGATCTACTTTATTCTTTGTGATAGCCACACTATATTCCATGTTACGGCAGTATCATAGTTGATTCAGCCAATGTTCTTTTTGTGGACATTTCCAATTGATTGAGGGGTTACTATTCTGTAACCTCATTTATAGCAACTATTTCTTAGTGGAAAATAATTTATGTTTATTTTTAATTGGCACTTAAATTTTATCATCTTTTCATATACCCACTGTTTATCTGTATTTTGCTTTTCTTAATGAGTTTATTCTTTTCTATCCTTTGTCTATTTTTTGCTTTTCCTTTTCCTTGTTGATTTATAAAATGCTCTTTGCATATTAATGTAGTCATTTTTCTGTCATGCATCTTGAAAATAGTTTTTGCCAATTTCTCATTTATACTTTAGCATTGTTTATAGCATTTAAAAAACAATATAGAAGTACAAATTTTTATATGTTCAAATTTTTCATAGTTCCTTCATAATTTCCATAGCTTTGGAGTGTTTTGAAATAATTTTTTCACTCCAAAATGATAAACTTCTATCAGTGAAACTTTGATCAATTCATTTGAAAAAAATCATGTCTTAATGTACTTTTATTGTTTTATTTACTTGTTTAACTATTTATCTATCTGGAATTAATTTTCTAATTTTGGTGTAATTAGTATAATAGAATTCAGTTTACTTTATTTCTGAATGGCTAAACACATATCCCCAAACTACCGAGCCATCCGTTGTCCCTCCAGTGATTAGAACTGACGTTTTGTCTCGTACTCAATTCCTTCATGCACTTGGGAAAGTTTCTTTGATGCCTGTTAACTGAATCCATTCAGAGATCCTAGACCATTCCTAAATCCACATGGGACGCTTCGCTGGAGGCCATGTCCTTACTCACAGCTTCCTCCTGCTTTGCCCCATCATGGCCCGTCCTCTGCTGGGCTCCCCGGAGCTCATGAAGAAGCCGCCCCTGTAGGTCAGGTCCTTCTTGCATGGGCTCTGCACAGTTTCCTTCTGTCTGTGTTCCATGTAGTCTCCGGCATCAGGGCAGAGGCCTCAGAGCCTGGAGGATGTGGACGGAGGGGCAGTGCCCTCGTGGCTGCCTGCTAGGACCCCAGTCCCAGTCCCAGCTCAGTGCTCTGGGGGAACGTCCCTCGTGGTCTCTCCAAGTGATGTCGTCTTGTAGGCTCTGTTGTGTGGAGGCGCCTGTGGCTTAGTGAGGGCCACAGGACACCTCCTCTGTCTGGCCTTGCATGAGGTTGGTGCCCTGACCTGGGAAGACCAGCATCCACGGGTCTGGGTTCTCCAGGTACTGCATCCCCACCCTTCTGCTCTGCATCTGACTCACGTGGGAGAACAGAGGTCTCTCAACCCTCTTCCCTAAAATGACATATCTCTCCAAGGCCTTCTGGCTCCTTCTGCAAACGGATTTCTGACAAACCCAGAATTGTCTTCAATCCACACTGAGCAGGCTTCAAGCCTAAGCTGGATCCCTCCCCTCCTTTGGTCCGCCCGTTGCAGACACACTACAAAACGCACAGCTCAGACAAGCTGACATAATACGATATATTTGCACACACTGAATTCTCCATGATAGTGCTTAAAGTTTTCATGATATGAATTAGCCCTGGAGCCAAACAGCGCTGAGCAGGAAGCTGACCCTGGTAGACGTCTCTGACTGACTGCAAGTCTGTAGATCATTTATCTTAAGGAGAAATATTTAGTTTCTCTCTGTATTATAAAAAAAACGCCACAGGAGGTTGTGAGCAAATATTTTCTATTTTCATGAGAAGTGAGCAAGAAAACATTGGCTTGATTTGCAGTGAAAATAATTTGATGACACAAACAGAGAATTGTAGCACAAGAACAATCTATTTAGACTTACAGAATCTCTATGTGACAATGATCGGAACATGTTTCCTTTTGTCAGCTTTCAAGTAATGCTGGATACTGCATCAGTAGGGGAGAAATCCGTAACAACAGAGCAGTGAGCCAGGAGCCAAACAGAACGTGTCGGCGAGGGGCAGCTGGTGGCTCGCTGAGCCAGTGCGGCCCCTGGACAAAGCTCAACTGCCTGGAATCAGAATTTAGCTCTGCCACAGATGAGCTATGACCTTGGACAAATTATATAACCTTTGTGGCCTGTTTTCCTAGTCTGTGGAGGGGATAAGAGCAGTGCTCACCTCATTAGGGTCATAATGGAGATTGACGTGAGTTGATCCAATGCACGTAGCACAGCTCCTGCAACGAGTGACTGCTGCACCCAGAACCTGTTATTCTCCCAGCTCCTCGAAATTCTCAGCTCCTTCCTCAAGTCCCTGCTCCTATGAGTTGGTTATGTGCATAGCCACCTCCATCATGCTGCAAAAACTAATTTTGTTTTACACCTATGTCGTTCAGTAAGTCAAACAAATTGGCATAACTTTTATAACAAAAAACAACCCCACCCCTCCACACTGCTAACCGATGCCTTTGCCCCAGAGGCAACTGTTTCAACTTTTATCTGTTTTTCAGTGTTTACCTCTAAACTTTAAACAGCATGGCTTTACTACTCTTTGATTTTTTTCTTTGTAAACATTATCAATGCCTTTCCAAGTTATAAGAATTATCTTTTTTACCTCTTCTTCTTTCTTTGTTGTTAACACACATCTCCCTCATCCAAATAAAAAACCCATAATTTTTACATCAATCTTCAATGTTTATATTAATATTTTATAAATATTATTTACATCTGAGTCACAGATTCAAGCTAATATATTTATATTTCCCTTGTTGGATGACATTTTGCTTGAGGGGTAGTCAATAATTATCTTTTTTGTTGTTGTTTTGTTGTCTGTGTATCCACAAATAATTTATCCCTGAACTCTGCCAGGTATGTGAACATAATCTTGATAAGGTCAAATGCATCAGGTAATCTATCTGCTTAATTGTCTTCTAGGAGCTATCATTCCTGAAGCTTTTGGTCCTGCTCCAACAGTGGTGTTTGCAATCCAGGACTGTCGTGCAGGTGTATGGTACCAGTGTGCAGTGTGGTGTGCTGTGCAGGTGTTCTATGCAGGTGTACTATGCACATGTGCTGTGAAGGTGTGCTGTGCGGGTATATTATGTGGGTGTGCCATGCAGGTGTGCGGTGTGGTGTGCGGTGTGGTCTGCGGTGTGGTGTGCTGTGCAGGTGTTGTATGCAGGTGTATTATGCACGTGTGCTGTGAAGGTGTGCTGTGGGGTATATTATGTGGGTGTGCCGTGCAGGTGTGCGGTGTGGTGTGCGGTGTGGTGTGCGGTGTGGTCTGCAGTGTGGTGTGCTGTACAGGTGTTCTATGCAGGTGTACCATGCACGTGTGCTGTGAAGGTGTGCTGTGCGGGTATATTATGTGGGTGTGCCATGCAGGTGTGCGGCGTGGTGTGCGGTGTGGTGTGCGGTGTGGTGTGCGGTGTGGTGTGCTGTGCAGGTGTTCTATGCAGGTGTACTATGCACATGTGTGTGAAGGTGTGCTGTGGGGTATATTATGTGGGTGTGCCGTGCAGGTGTGTGGTACAGGTGTGCTCTATAGGGATGTTATGCAGGTACATTATGCAGATGTGCTGTGTAGGCGTATTATATGGGCAGGCAGTACAGGGGTGCAGCATCTGAGATCTGTCTTCACCTTAATCCCGAGCACTCTTTTCACGTCTCACCCGCACTGCAGTGCTGTTTCCTGGATCACATTTTGTTTTGTTTGTTTGTTTAATTCCTCCAGGAGAATGACTGCATGGGAAATATGGATGTTTCTTCACATTTTACTTGACTAACAGTTTCTCTGGTTATAGAATACGCTTTGGATTTAAAGTAGAAAACACTGTTTCGTTTTCCACTTGCCACCTCCTCTGTTCTAGAGAAGCTCAATCCCAATCTCGTCCCCCATCCTCGAGGTTTACGCTTCTTTTTTATTACCTGAAAGCATTCAGGGTCTTTTCTGCATTTTTGGCTTTCTGAAATTGCAGGACGATATGGTGTAGGTTCATTTTTATCTCTTGCTAGCTCTTTTCATTTGGAAACCTGTGCTGCATTCTGGATGCTATGGTCTGAAAGTGTGCCCTCAAATTCATATGTTAACACTTAATGGCCAATGGGATAGTGTTGAGAGGTGGGGCCTGCAGGTGGTGGTTAAGTCACAAGGGCAGAGCCTTCACAGTGGGATCAGTGCCCTTACGGAAGGGCTGAGGGCCTGGGTTTGCCCTTTTGCCCTTCCACCTCCTGCCACGTGAGGGCCCAGCCACAAGGCACCATCTGTAAGCAGAGCCCCAACCCTCGCCAGACACCGAGCCCACCAGTGCTTTATCCTGGACTCCCAGCCTCCAGAACTGTGAGAGATAAATTTCTGTTTTTTATAAATTACTCGGTCTCATGTATTTTGTTGGAGCAGTACAAATGGAGTAAGACACTAAGACATTTTCTGGAATTCTTTGATTGATAATTTTTTCTTCTCATTCTTTTATCTTCTCTCTTCCTTGAACACATTATTTCTGGTGTTGAAAGTTCCAGACCACTTCTGCAATTTTCTTATTTCCTTATACTTTTTTCTCCTATTTTTCACCTTTTAGATCTCTTTTTGTTGTTGATTTACTTTCTGTGAGGTTTACCAACTTTATCTAGTACAAGTTTTGTGGAATTTAAAAATTGTTTCAGAGTTTAACTTCCCAGATCCTGTTTTTTAACTGTTCATTTTTCATGACTTCCAGTTCTTTAGTGGTGATGTATCTTTTCTGTCTGAAGAGAGTCATTACAGTTACTGGAATTCCTTCCTGCTCTCCACCTGTCTTTGGTCTGTTCTCCTTTTCCCATTTTGATCTCTGTCCTTCATGGTGCATCCTCCTGTTGATTCCTGACCATCTGTTCACATGGAGCTGCTGTGGGGTGACCAGGCCGCGCAGTCTCCCTTGGCAGCTCTCAGTTCTCTGTATCCGTCAGCATTTTCTCTTGGTCCGGTCAGGTTTTCCCAGAGGGCACGGTCCATTCTCCAGCCTGGGATGGAGGTCCGGGGTGCATGTGCTCCCTCCCTGGTTGGCTCTTTATATGGTGAGTGGCAACTGGGTTTGGACCTCTCTCCTGCAGGCTGGGTCTGTGGGATGTAATTAGAAAGCAACTTCATTTCTATCCACTTACATGTACTCAATGGAGGAGGAGTTTCTCTTTCCTCGGGTACACGTGGCCACACCTATGACTTTTCTGCTCTGTCTTATGTTTAAAAGTGTCCCTCAGTCATTGCAGGTCACAAGCAGGCTATCGGCTCAGTAATTAAAATAATTCAGTTCTTCATAGTGAATATAATTCTAAATTCGATTTTAAGTTGAAACTCCCTGCTTCAGCATTGGTGATGGGGCCTAGAAACCAGGGTACCTGAGCTCCATCCTACAGGGGACCATACCGGGACCTTTCTGTTTCCAGAGGCTTCTCTTTGACAGTGAAGTGTGATGACAGACATGGGGACAGGGCAATGGCTACCTTCTGAAAGGCTTTGGCACTTTAGTGAGAGATTTAAATTAAGTGACAGCTAGCGAGGCGTTTGTCAAGGAAAGTGCTGTTCAAATGCTAAATACTGATTATTTCTGCAGCAATGACTGCAATACTTCATTCAATCTCTGTCTTTCTTGAAGAAGTCGTAAATAAACATGATGAATCTGTGTAGAAGCAGTAAGTCAGAAAGATCTGTGTGTTTCATTACATAAACAGTGGTTTGTCATTATCTGACAGGCTTGGATTGTGAGTTGTTAATGAAACTGATGAGATGCTGGGCAGATGAACTCCCTCTTATTTCGAAGATCTTATCTAGGGCTGAGTCATGGGACCTGATAGTGTCTTGTGGTGCTGTCTTCTTGTAGATACATCCGTGTTTTAGAGGATTTAGTTTTTTAAAAGTTTCTCTTAGAATGTGAATTTTACGAAAAAGGACCTCCCAAGTGGATGATTATTTGAAAAATGAATTGTTAGACAAAACCGACATATCAGTTATGGAGAAAACCGTTCAAGAACTGGCTTTAAATGTGTTTCAGTGGAAGCCAGAGTGTGGAGAGAAACAGAAGGGGAGGAGAGGGCGCCCCTGTTTCTTCTCGCCACAGCCAGGCCTTCACCACCTTTCTCGGCGTCTTCAAGAATAAAATGCCTCCCTTGTTGGTTTCAGCTGCTTTTCTTCCTCAGAGTAGGTGAAGTGACTCCAGAACTACAAGCATCTTGTAAAGTTGGAAGGGCTGTGTCAACATTAAGCTGCGTGACTTTGGCTATGAGGAAAAAATGGCTGCTGAGTGCAGAGAAGAATCAGAGCTGCAGCGGGGCTCCTCCCGCCAGGTCGCCGTGGAGAGGGGCTGTCATGTGTCCTTAAAAGCCTGGGTCTCCGGGGTGACTCAGGCAAGGGCTGAGAACAATCAGCTCCCTCACCTGCTAAACGGGCACCATCCCCCTCAGCACACACCCTCCACCCTCCAACCTTGCCCAAGTGCTGGTCCGTCACATCACCAGGACAGGGCACGGAGACTCGGGCTGATTCTTTTCTCTCCCTTCCTCCCTCATTTTTCTCTTCTCTGACTCCTCCCTTTCCTTTCTTGCTAATCCCTGGTCTCCTGTTTCTGCCCTGCAGTGTCTGCAGCTCTGGACGGGGTGGGGTCCACATGGACATGGACGTAAGCAGGTGGGATGGACATGGGTGGAGGCAGGTTCGATGGCCAGAGTTCTTTCAGCTCACAGTAAGTGGTTTTTGTTTTGTTTTGTTTTGTTTTGTTTTGTTTTGTTTTAGATGGAGTCTTGCTTCGTCGCTCAGGCTGTAGTGCAGTGGCGTGATCTCGGCTCACTGCAACATCCGCCTTAGAGCAATTCTCTTGCCTCATCCTCCCAGGTAGTTGGGACTACAAGCCACATGCCTGGCTAATTTTTGTATTTTTAGTAGAGACAGCGTTGTCTGGCTGGCTGTTGGCCAGGTTGGTCTCCAACTCCTGACCTCAGGTGATCCGCCTGCCTCAGCCTCCCAAAGTGCTGGGATTACAGGCGTGAGCCACTGCACCCGGCCTCAGCTGACAGTAAGTTTTAGATATTTACAGACTAACTTGCCAGAAACATATATGACTTTATTATTCTAATTGATTCTAGGAGATATTATGAACTCAAATCCAAAGTTAAGTCCCACCTATCATGACAATCTCATTACGGAAAAAAGTCAAACCATTTTGGAAACGATTTAAGTGAGCAACTTGGAAAAATTTTCTACAGTCCTAACTTACTTTCCAGGGGGTTGTTCCTGACTTCACATCTGTCGGGCGTCTTAGCTTATCTCTTTTTACTTCGGGTTTTTCTCGCCTCCTTGGTGTGCTGGGAGTCCCACTCCACCCAAATGCCCTCAGGTCTAATAATTAACTTCATTGCAGGCTCCTGGCAGGCCTGGGTGGGAGGCAGCCGCATCCACTCCTGAAGGAGATTTAAGTTGGGTTTGGTGAACCAGTAGAATTTGCATTTTGCTATTTCTTTCCCTCTCCCAGAATTTGTACCTTTAAGTAGGTTTTAGTGTCATTAAGTATATCAAAAGGAAACCAGTGGGGCAAAGTGGCCAGACTCTGTAGAGGTGGCCCTGTCTAAGCCTTTCAGCTTATCGATGAGGAAAGACAGGACCAGAGAAGTTGTCAACTGTCCCTGGTCCCACCGCTTGATTTGGGGCAGTTTCCTGAAAATAATATCCAAGATGCAAAGCATATGGCTCTGGTGAGACGTGTATGAGAGGAGCTGGGAATGAGACGGCGGAGTGTCCGGAGCAGATCAGGAAGGGCTGTGCTCACCATCAGGAAGTCTGGACTCCGCTGTGAAAGACATGGAGACCCTCATGCACGTCCAGGATGAGGTGACAGTTAGGCTTGTAGGAGTCAGGTCCCTGCTGTGTGGGGGTGAAGCTGAGGCAAGATGATGCCCGGAGCTAAGAGATGGTCACAGGAAGTCCAGCAAGAACTAACGAGGACTGGACAGTGACAGGCAGGCCAAACAGTGAGAGGAACCTCGGTGGCAAGAGCCAACAGGGCTTGTTGATTTAGGAGAGGAGACGAAGGGCTGAGAGGTTTCTGGGCTCGTGGGCTGGGGCCTGGGAGGATGGAGAAGCTACTCTCTGTTTTACGGAATGCAGAGAAGTATTCAGTTCTGCACACAGTGAGTTCCCTGAGAGGTGTCTCAGTGGGATCGAGATGCAGTTGGAAATGTTCATTAGAAAGATGAGAAGCGGCACCAGCAGCAAACATCTAGGAAACCAGAAACCATCAGCACAGGTGCCTGCTGAGTCCCAGAGACCCACCAGGGCCCACCAGGACCCGCCAGGAAGCAAGTGTGGAGCTGGGAGTGAGGGGGCTGAGTGCGGAGATCTGGGGGAAGACTGACATTTAAAGGGCAAGAGTGGGAAGGATGGAGTCATCTGCAGCTGAAGGGAACCACCATTAGTCACTCCTTGTGATGAAGGTGCAGATGCTCCTGCTTCCATGCACGTCGCTCCTGGGCCGTGGGCACGTTTGGAACTGCCCTTGTTCCCCAGCATAGTATCAAGTGAGGGGAATGACAGTTTCCTATGGAAGCACAGTTTCTACAGAAAAAGAAGGTGTGGTTGAGAGCATGAGGGCTAAGGAAAAGGAGGGGATTAGAGACAGCCAGCAGTGAGGGAGACAGCTCCAGATACGAGCTGAGTGGGCAGAGCAGGGAATTCAAGAGAGAGAGGCGCATATATTATGTAAATTTTAAATTTTTTAGTAGCGAGCAACCTAGCAAAAACTGGCTGAATCCAAAGGGAATGTATTGGCTCACGTCATAAAAATCTAGTGAAAGATTCTAGCTGAAGTCATAACTAGATATACAAGTTTAAATAATTTTGTCAGAAATTGTTTCTTTGCTACTCATCCACCTATCCATCCACCCACCTATCCATCCCTCCATCCACCCATCCACCTACCTACCCACTCACCCATCTCTTTATCCATTGATCCACGTGCACATCCATCCTCTCATCTCTACTTTCCTCCATCCGTCCCCCATGCCTCCCTCCGCATCCATCTGGCCATCCCTCCACCCACCTGTTCATCTCTCCATTCCTCCCTCCCCCATCCCCCCACCCCCTGTTCACCCACCCATTCATCCGTCCCTGCGTCTTTCCATTCACTTCTCTGTCTTCTTGTCTCTGCTTCTCTTTGTATTTTGTTCTCACTATTCTCTGTTTCATAGGCTTCCTGAAAGCAGCATCCATTTATTCCTTGTAGTAGGATTCCTAGAGAAAGACTGATAAATTATTTCTCAGTATTCATAAACTCTCAGGGTGAATTTTATTTGGCCTGACGCGGATCACCTTCCAATATCTGAACGGATTGCATACCCAGGTGATGGAGTATTTTAATCACTGCAGACCCTCCATCCTCACCTGACCAGCGCTCCACAGCAGGACCACGTGCAGGGCCAAGGTGGCTCCAAGGTGCTGAGCAGCTGAGCACTCAGCCAGCCCATGGCCACGACGGTGTGCCACCGAAGCCGTGCTGCTTACTTCACAGCCAGGATCCGGGGTCAGGCTATGTCCCATGCAGCCTGATGAAGGGTAAAAAGAACTAAATGCAGAGTGCTGGGGCAGCATAGAGAGAGCCGGGGCGTCTGACCCAGCCTGGGATGGTCAAGGACGACTGCCATGCAGGAGGTGGCATCTGAACTGTTCCTTAATTAGAAAGCCTGGCACAGAATGAAGACCGCATTCCTCAAACCCGAGTCAGGGTGCAGGGATCCACATGACCGTGCTCCTCTTATTCTTAGGAAGGGACAAGAAACTTCCATCCTTTGGCCTCCAGCTGCTGAAATGACCTTTGCAAGTACTGAGTCATCTTTAATGAAAAAATACACTAATATGCTGCAAATTTGGAGCTTACTCTTTCCGCCTAATCCATGAGGAAGGTGTGAGTTAAAGGCTCTGTGCCTGTGCTGGACACGTCGGGGACTTTTGTTCATGATTTCCTTTCCTTCTGACGCTTCAGTTATGGTGGTTCAACTCTACAAGCTGTGTGATATGGGCAATTCATTTCACCTTTTCACCACTATTGTTCTTATTAGTGAAATGAATACCTACAAGAATGCTTGAAGTTTAATAGTGAAACGTCTGATACTCACGGGCACCATGTATTGGCTGAATTCATAAGTGACTATAGGACACCTTTAAGTACGTTCCAGGGCAGGAAAACCGAGGACACCGCCTCATATGCCAGGAAAGGAGGGGCCTGTGTCCACCAAGACCCCGGCTCCACGTGGCTCTGCTGTTGCGCTTCTCTCGGACCCTGGTGTGGTCTTCCCCTGCCACTGGGCCTTTGCTGGTGATACTCCCTCTGCCTGGAGTATCTCCATCATGTCCACTGCTGGGGCCTTGCCCATATTCTCTACACGTGGCACTGCAGTGCCCCCCAGCCAGCTCCCAGGGGCCAGTGCCCGTGGTTCTTTGTCCAAGATCTTTGTCCTGCAGCTAAAACCCAATTTACTGCCACTGGCTCCGACCACAGGCAAAAGTGCCGGGGAGGAAACGCATCAGGGCACAGCCCTCAGGAGACCGTGGTTATGGACAGCTGTCTGTCTACTTGTCCTCTGGAGTGGATACGTCTCAAGTGCTCTTTTTTGGGTATGTGGTTTTGCTTTTGTGGCTTGCATCGGCTCCCAGAGCCTGACAGTGGCAGAAGGCTCCAGCTGCCCACAGTGGTGACTGGTTTTAAGTGTACCCTTTCTTGGCCATCTTCCTCAGGCTTGGAAATAAACAGCCTGCACTCCAATCCTCAGCACAGGGTCAGCTCCTGAGGGATCTTCTTAGCCTTGCTAGTGCTTGCTTACCCTTCAGAATTTTGCTTCCATTTTCGCTTCTTTGTGGGAGTCTCCTGGAGTATAGTCTCCTCCCATGTCTGCTGCTTCTTCCTGGATCTCTTAGGCTGTATCTGTTATAGTCGTGGTCTGACTTGTATTTGTGGCCAATGTTTTCTTCTTATTTTTTTTGTAGAGACAGGGTCTCGCTATGTTGCCCAGGCTGGTCTCAAACTCCAAGTGATCCTCCTGCCTCAGCCTCCCAAAGTGCTGGGATTACAGGCTTGAGCCACCAAGCCTGGCCTATGTTTGTGGTCTTTTTGACTAAAAATGATCTTTTCTCCCAACCTGAAATCTCCTGAGGGATGAAACTTTGTGTCTCTTTGGTTTATCCCAGCATATAAATAGTTACATATTTTTGAATTAACAAATGAACACAAATTTCTATCAAATTATTATCTAGGGCAAGCACTGGAATAAAAATCCTGTAAAGGGCCAGATCACTGTTTTAAGCTTTTAAACAACAGTTTCTATGGCAGTGTGGAAGGGTGAAGGCGTGGGTAGGCAATATGTAAAGGAGTGAGCATGTCTGGATGTTCCAATAAAACTTTATTTACAGAAAGAAGCAGCGGAGGAGAGCTTCCAGAATGGCTGTGTGAGGAGCGTGGCAGGCCCTCTATGCAAGGAAATAACCATTTAACCACAGAACATTAATTTTTTTAAAACTAGAAATTATCCTAAAGGCATCCAGCAGGTGGATAAATATTTACTCAAATAAATTGATCAAATCTCAGTAAGAACGGTAAGAATCGGTGGTATCAGAGCCACAATCCACCCCGCCCCACCCCCAAAGCACAGTGTGATGAAAGCTCTGCCCCAGGAAGTTCCAGCTAACAAGATGCTGTGGTCTGTCTCCCCAGCTCCTGGTCTAGGGTTGTGGTTTCACCCCAGGAAGGCAGGCCACCGGCATCTCTTGTCCCTCTCAGTTTGCACTGCAGAAGCACTGTTCCAGGAGGTTGCAACTGAGAGGACCCTGCTTCAGCCTGTGCTTGTCCTCAGAGGGTGGCAGCCCCACCCCAGACGTGGCAGACTGAGCACATGTGCCTGGATGGCCCCACACCAAGTCACTCACAGGGTGGAGGTTCCATGTCTGGAGGGGCCAGCTAGGAAGGCGAGGGGCTACCGTACCGACCCGGCTACCAGCTCGTGCAGCAAGGGTGTCACTCCGGTGGAACTGGGTCACGGTCTCCGGGAGCAGAGGTGGGACGAAGAGCAAAGCATGTCCCTGAGGTGACAGACTTTATTTGGAGCACTGCATGGGGAAGTTCAAGCCCAAGGGAGTTGGCAAAAATCGTGGAGATTTTGTTGATGAACAATTGAGAGCGGGTGAAATGGCAGACTAGCTGGAACTTGAACAGAGGGAACCGGGAACAGAGATTGCTGAGAAGAGCTCCAGGGGTCTGAGTGGACTTGAAAAGCTGGCAACACTCTGCCCCTGCCAAAGGGCCTGGTGTTGATTGGATCAGTCTGTGGAGCAGTTTATGCCCCAGGAACTTTTAAAAACGACGGAGCACTTGCATTTAGTGGGTGTTAACACCTGTGTGTGACACCAACGACAGACAGACCAGCAGAAGCTTAACAGAGAGCCCAGAAGACACCACAGACACCGCAGGTGGCCAGAGAGACTCTGTGCAGGTCCAAGCTGTGCCCTCTGAGGAGCAAGGTCAGAGCCACGTCCCTAATCACATAATCAAGCAAGCAATCAAACAGAAATAACAGCCGCCGGGGTCAGGACCAGAGTCCAGATTTGCTATGATATGTTACCTAAAATGCCCAGTTTCCACGAAAATGCAAGAAAACAGGAAAGTGCAACCCATGCTCAGAAAAACAGAAGGCGACAGAAACTGTCTATGACAGGCTCCAGACACCCGATTAACAGACAAAGACAGCCAACGTCAAAACAGCCTTAGAAACACATTCAAATTACTATAGGAGACCATGTTAAAGGAAGCAAAAGAAATTATGATGAAAATGTCTCCTCTAATAAGGAATATCAATAAAGAAATAAAAGTTATTTTAAAAAACAAAAAATTGTGGAGTTGAAAAGAACAATAACTGAAATGAAAAATTCACTCAGGGGCCCAGGGGTAAATGGGGGCAGTCAGAAGAAAGAGCCAGCAGACTTGAAGTTATATCAGTAGAGATTATACAACCTGAAAAACAGAGAGGGAAAAATAATTAAGGAAAATGAATAGACGTGCGGGACACCCTTAATGAGCGTACCAGAGGAGATGTGAGAGAGAAAGAAGCAGAAAAAAAAAAATTCCAAGCAGAAAAAATGTCCAAGAAATAATAGCTGGAAAGCTCCCAAACTTGCTGAAAAGTGTTAACCTACACATCCAAGAAGCCCAGCAAACTCTACACAAAGAGATACATACCTGGACACATCATAATCAAAATGTTGAAAGACAAAGGCAAGGAGAAATCGTGAATGAACAAGACTAAAACGGCTCGCCACAAAGAAGGGAACCCAGTAAGATTAACACTTGACCTCTCCGTAAAACACTGGAGGCCAGAAGGCACTGGGATAACATACTCCAAGTGCTCAAGGGAAGAAACTATCAATCAACAATCCTATATCCAGCAAGGTCATCTGTCAGACGTGAAGGTGAAATAAAGAAATTTCAAGATAAGCAAAACCAAGAGAATCTGTTGCCAGCAGAACTGCTTTATGAGATGCTAAAGGAATTCTTCAGCCTGAAACCAAGTGAACTCAAACGATTTTCAAATCCACACAAACAAACAAAGAGCAGTAGTAAAGGTAAATGTGTACTTTTTAAAAAAAGTATAAATGCATATATTTTCTCCTGTTTTCTCTTGTTTTAAAAAGCAACTGCAGAGAACAATAAGTATGGAATTGTATTATTGGACCCATAACATACAGAAATGTAATGTATTTTATAATAACAGTACAAAGGAGGCAAATGGGAAAAACTGTAATGAATTAAGGAAATGATCACATACTGCATAATCCCATTTATATGAAATGTCCAGAACAGGCAAATCCATAGAAGTAGAAAGTAGATTTACAATTGCCTGGGCTTGCGACATGGGTGCAAGAAAGAAGGAAATGAGTACTAATGGGCATACGTTTCCCTTAGGGAATGACAAAAATGTGATGATTTCACAGCTCTGTGAATGTACTAAAAACCATTGTAGTATTAAAAAGAAGAACAAAAGAAAAGAAGAATAGAATTTTGTGTACACAATTGTAAAACTAGTCTTTAGTGGAGGGCTCTGTTATCCAGAAACTCAACATTAGCTACATAACTTCCCCAGAGATTTTCATCCACAGCAAATATTCATCAGAGACAGAATCCAAACCCAGGTCTGTGAATCTAGTTTCTTTTCCTCCACCTGCCTTAACAACAAATTATTGAGTAACTCGAGGACACGATACCTTGAAAGACTCTGAAACATTTCTGTGATGAATTTACTTATGAATCCCAATACTCTTGATTCTAGATGATGTGTTTTGTTCAGCATCTGTTTCAGTCATGTCAAGTAAAACCATTTCCCCCAGGTAATAGAGTTTCTCTTTTTACTTTTTCCCTTGGCCTCAGCATTTACAGCCCATGCAGACTGTTTTAACGAACGCGTTGGTGAGGTGTGGTGGAATCACAGGCAAAGGCACACTTCGTTATGTTATGTGGGTACATATCAAACACTTGCCAAGAAATTTTAAAATATTATTCATCGCAATCTTTTTCTTCAGTATTTTATGGGCTAAGTGCAATCTGGCTTTTGATAACAATGGCTGAATAATATTTGAGTTTGCCAGCTGAAATGTCCTAAATGTCTTATTAATCCATGTATTGCCTCTTCAAATAACAAGGCAACAAGACAGTGTCAGAATGCTCAGCATTTTTGCTTTTTTGTCTACGATGTGATGGTATCAGTTTCAGGAAAATCGATGCCTCTTGTTTTGTAGGAATCTCAGCAGTGACAGGCGTTTGTGAAAAGCCGTGAATATTCAGTGCCTCAGGGTTAAAGCCAGACCCTACTGGGCAGAGAAAGGGTGACCTGGAAGGTGTGTGAGGGCCCCGCCCACGGGCCCCTGTGATGGTTGTGGCCTCAAGAATCACGCTGCAGGTGAGGCCCTGAACCTGCACAGCCAGGACCAGTGTTCTCTGCACGTGGGCACCGAGGCCAGCGGCAGCCAGGAGAGGGCTGCAGAATCAGCCTGTGCAGCTCTGTGATGACAAGCAGAGATGCTGATTTAGAGACTTGCTACTCACAGGGCAGTCCAGGGGCCTCCCGTATCCACATTACCTGGGACTTGTTAGAAATTCAGAGTCTCAGGCCCCAACCCAGACGGACTGAATCCAAAGCTTCACTGTGGTAAGACCCTCGGGCACACAGGTCTGGGAAGCACAGGTTAGTGTCCTGTGTCGCCTTGGGCAAAGCTCTCAGCATCACGAGCCTCTGTTTTCTACTCTGAAGAGGAGGCATCAATATCTACATCGTAAGTTTGCCATGAATATTGAAAAATAATGTCTTAGAAGCACAGGGCAGAGCCTGGCATGTAGCTTGTGCTCAGTGCACAGCAGACAAGAAACCACACGCACCAGGCCCGGGCAGCCGTCGGCAGCCCACGCTGAGCCACCATGGGTCTCTTGGGACCTTGCTTCTTTCATTTCTAAAATGAAAGTTTTGGACTGTGTTTCCTTTCACTTAAAAATTTCATCTGTGTGTATGATGGTCTCTGTCGTCTCTTTCCTGAAACTCCTGCTAACATACTGGGAGCTGAAGAAAGCCTCCGTGAAGGCGAGCAGGGGCGCCTGTCCTCCCAGGAGGAACTTCCCTCCTCTCACGAGCCCTAGTGCTCCACCAGCTCCAGCTTCAGGGCCCGGACAGTAGGGGAGGGAGAGGAAGCGCACGCACCCAGCAGTTCCGCCCACCGAAGGTGTTCGGTCCTGATCTGCAAAATCAGTTCCACGTCTCCTTGTCTGGCAGCAGATCAAAGGGCGAGGGGTCTGGGACGGAGGGAAATGGCCAGAGAATGGATGGTGACGTGCTCAGAGGCCCTGGTGGGCTACACCACACTCAGTGGAAGAGAGCAACACCATCAAATCTCCAGACTTCGTTATCCACGACTTAGAGGAAAGTGAACAGGGAGGTGGACAACTGTGCAAAGATTGGCTGGAGTCAAATCCTGGGCACTGGCGAAGCATCGAGAACGCTTGTCACACGTTTGAATGTGCGGGTGGACTCTGACTGGAAGCTCCTAGCAGAGGCTGAAGACACTGGTTAGGTCCTGCAGCGTGCTTTGGGATGCATCCCAGGCGACGGGCCCAGCAGCTCGAGGTCATGTCCACGGCCTCCCCAGGTAGAGCTAATTTGGTCGCGAGCATTGACTCCTGTGATTGGCCTTGGACATTTCTCTTACCTTTGCGTTATTTTCCTATTCCTATTTGGTATTCTCTAGTGATTCAAGTAAGAAGGTAACTAAGTTTCCGTTTTAATGATACGTTTAGGAAATTCTGATGTCATTTCAAGTATCTTTAAAAACAATCTACTTATTGTCAACAACCAAGTGTACGGAAAGTTACATAAAATCCTCTTTACAGATGAGAGAAGGCGGCTGCTGTGGTGACAGCACAGTCAGCAAAGAGGTCCAGAGGATGATTTTACTGAGCTCCCGGAGGCCTGGAGAGCTCCCCAGGTCTCATCCCATCTCGTTTTCATCTCAAGGCCCTGGGCACCCCCCTCTTGCAGACCTGCTTCTATTTTCTGGATAGTTTGGGAAAATTACGCTCTTTAATCCTGAACACTTCGGATCACTTCAAAAAAAAGATGCTCAGAAAAAGGAAACTCTAATCCGTCAACCAGGGAAAGAAAGTAACTGTCTAATTGCACAGCATCCCCACGGTGAGCAGCCGCTGGGCCGGGACAGAGAGCAGACCCTGCGTCCAGGTGCCTAGACTGCCCCCAGCTTCGAATTCAGAGGAAAACAGTCCCAGTTCGCTGCACAGCATTTCTAGGAACAAGGCCATGATCTCACAACCTCTCAGTAGTGGCTGTGGGTGGGGCTGGCTTCTGGACATCCCGCTCAGCTGTGTTATCACCTTCTCCCATCCCGTGGGAGGGCGAGTGCACTGATCACTCCCGGTGTGAGCACAGACAGGGGTCCACGCGGCCGGCGCTGCTGAAGGCCGCCGTGCACTTGTTCTGTCCAACATACACGCACCGGGCACCCAGGGGCTGGTAATGGTGAGTGAGAAAGACACACAGAGGCTGTCGGGTGCTGCCGAGGAGGGTGACTGAGTGAGCCACGGGCGGTCGGAACAGGCAGCAGGAGAGGCGGAGACCTGTGGCTCTGGGAGCCCTTAGGTGGGAGGAAGGATCAGTGTCTCTTCTAGTTAGGTTTGAAGGAGGGTGCAGGACTCTCAAGGTGCCTTCAATCTTGCTGCCATCAAAGCTAACAAAAGTGGAAACAGAACAATGATACGTGCAGGCACATTTCCCAGAACGTCCCCGGGGGAGCCCTGGCCCTGCTGAATGTGCATGGCTGTCACTTGCAGGAGGCTTCCATGGACAAGTGAGTTTGGGAGATGCTGGGTTAGGCAAATATCCACAGGCTTCCTTACTGCAAGATTTCTCATAGTCAACACACACTTTAAATCTCTAAGAGGATGGTACAGAGAGTCCTGTTTCCCGTAATTAGTTGGCCCCAGAAACGGTTTCTTCCGGGAACATCGTGTAAGATTGGTGCTCCCTGAAACACATGGAGGGAGTGATAGAGATTCATAGACGATTTGGACTCTGGCCCCAGAGTGGAAAAGGCCAGGGGGAAGGGACTGTGTTCCCGAGATGGTGAGGTGGAGAAGGGGACGTGTTTCTCCACTACCCACACAGCGGGCTGAGAAGTCCTGGCACACGGGCTGAATCTGGGGGGTCAGAGGGTGAGGTGAGAGGACAGACAGACAGCCCACAAGACTTTCCAAGGAAATGGTGAATCTTGCCCTGGCTGTCTGGGCTGATGACAGGACCTGGCACAAGGTAGGAGCTCAGAGTGAGTGCAGGATGCACCCAGGGCTGAAATGTTCAGGAGGGATCCTAGGACATGAACAACCCGGCTGGGCCCTCACGGAATTTGAATGGCTGGAAAGAAGGAAGGGTGATCCTGCTAAGACAGGGTGTTATGAAGGTTTCCTTTCCCTCCAAACGAACGTCTCACTCACTTCTATCAGTTTCCACCATTATCTTCTGTGGAGTTCTTCATTCCCCATCTGTGGCCCTTAAAATCCTGCTGTTGGGTGCCTGCCCTGGGTCGGCAGTCGGTTCGTTACCTTGGTCCCCAGACGATGCTCGCAACAATGCCATGGGATTCGCCCACTCCTGGATAGATGGAGACACTGGGGCTCAGGTGTGGGTAAGTCATTGTGTGACTCCCTGCTGAGTGGCAGAACTGGGACTCAAATTCACACAGATCTGATTCCAAACCCTGTGGCCCTAAGCACAGTGTTACATTAGACAATAAGCCCTCTGCAGGGAGATTTCCAGTGTTGATGGAAGGGTCCGTCATGAAGGAGGCCTCTGCTGAATTTTTCTTTGAACCCCAACAAGTGCCTGGCACAGTTCTCTGCAGAAATTAGAATACAGCCAGCGGTTACTAAAGACATGAATAAATCAAGTAAATGGGCAGAGCTGTGTGCTAATGAGGTGCTCTTGGGACTAGAGCAATGGGTCAGAATTGGAAATGTCTAGAAAACACTCTTGGATAATTATGAAAGCCACGTACAGGAGTTCAGGTTTAATTCCATGTAAAATGAAGAGTCACAAAAGAAAATGAGGAGAGGTGTGTTCAGGCAGACCTCAAGCTTGACAGTGCTATGAAATATGTTTGGGACTCAGAAAACAGTTCCTGAAAGAAATGACACATTAATGAATGAAGGTGTAGTTGTTCGGAGAAAATGAACCTGGATATAAGAGTGACCATATCAAAATGTGTTTCTTAAACTGGGATCTTCAGAACCCATGAGGTTCACTGATATATTCTTGGGAACTGTGTGTGTTTGAGAAACATATTTCTGGTGCCAAACTGACAGTCACCTCAAATCCATCATAGCACCTATGATGAATTCTTTTCAAGTTAAATGCTGTAAAGAAAATACTTCTCTTTTGTACTGTTAATTCACAGTTTAAAAATGTTTTTTTGGTGAACCACATGTTGGTCCCTCAGGTAAGGATTTCTCAGGTCTCAGGTCTTTGGGGTCTTTGAGGAGTGTGACTTCTTAAATTGGATGACACTGATCTAAGTGGCTGTAGTATCCGTTCAAGCATGAGGGTGGTCAGAGCCTGGGAAAGCTCAGGTCCAAGCAGCTCCTGAAAGTGGACATTGGGGAGCAGGCTGCTCTGAGCATAGGGACCCGCAGACACTGAGAACGTCAGCGAACCAGGAGCCAGCCCTTTCACTGCCCGGCATGAGGCTGTGGGGTTCCCATCTCTCCCTGTCTCCTGAACTCACAGCAAAAGCAAAAAACTCAATTGTTTGTTAACACACATAGTTCAAGAGGGAAAGGTTTACACTGAACCAGAAAGGATTGGGGTTTATCAGCATTGTCGCTTTGAGGCCTCATAATGTACTTCCCGTGGACTATTGTTCACCTTCTTTAGAGGATATTAGCTAAAAATAAAGTGAATATTCAAAAACAAAAATGTATACAGGGATTATTTAATGGTTTTCACTCCACTTCACAACTCAACTTTTGGTCAATGCAAGAGGGATGCAAAGGGAGAATCGTGCTTGTAGTTCCGGCATTGGGATGGAATAAAAGAGCAAGCATTGCAGCTGTTGAATAGAGTTTTTTCTTCTTATAGGCAGTTTTATGAAGAATGCATTGATTCTACAACATGCTGTTGTGAAGCCATCCAGGACTGTTCACTCACTTATTTAAGACAGGTATATTTTCCACTTGGGGAGTGAGAAAAAGCATGGTGTTCACTCATTGTGCTTTCGATCTGACTTTTATTTTCTTATTTTTAGAGAAAATAAGAGAAATATCATCCCTGAAGGATGAAATATCCTCAAATATGAAAAGGTCTGCTCTCTGAAGACCAACTGTCTTAGTCTGTTTTTTGCTGCTGTAACAGAATACCACAGACTTGGTAATTTATAAACAACAGAAGTTGATTTGGCTTATGCTCCTGGAGGCTGGGAAGTCCCAGATTAAGGGGCCGCATCTGGCAAGGGCTTCTCGCTGCCTTAGAACATGGCAGAAGGCATCACGTGTGAGACAGTGAGAGAGGGGTGGTTTCACTTCCACAACAGACCCACTCCCATGATAATTAATCCATTCAGCAGGGCAGAGCCTTCGGAACCCCATCACCTCTTAAAGGCTCCGTCTCAGCATGTTGCACTGGGGGTTAAATTTATAACACATGAACTTTGGGGACGTGTTCAAACCATAGCAAGGGCCCTGAGAAACACATTTCCACTGACTTCAAAATGGTTCATAAAAATGGAGTGCTGCGAGAGGAGCCGGGCATTCCCAAGAATGGTTATGAAGAGGCCTCACTGTGCCAGGCACAGCCCTCAGGGCAGGCAGCTCTGTGTAGCCCCCCATGGCAGCAGCTGGTCAGGCTGCCCAAACTCACCGCTTTGGGATCACTTCAGCACCAGCCAGATTCACTTGAACTCAATTGTCTGCAGATTTTATCTCGTTTCTATGTGCCCAGTAGGCGGAGAAGCCTTCACAGAAGGACCCTGACTGGGTGGTTGGTGCAGAGCAGTGACATTTGGCAGTGTTTGCTCGGCAAGCGAGTCTTTGAGGCTGCCGTCATGCTGCTCAGTGGGCACAACAAGAACAAGAGCTGGCCAGGGATGATGGATGCATCTAGGCCTTCTCGCCTTAAGGGTAAGTCCCATTTTTCCTTAATAGGTCTTTAGAAGTACCAGTCAGCAAATGTCATCCCCCTCTGCATTCACGTCACGCTGTGCAGGGAATGCTAAACAGAGGCAGATCTAAACATAGGAGTTAGGCTGCTTCTCCATGGAGACGTGGATCTGCACAAAGTGTGCAAGTGGGATTTTCCTGCTATTTCAAGGACTGCTGCTGCACCCTGCCAGCTCTCCCTGCTCTCCCTGCGTCCAGGAAGGACTGTGTCTCTTTGAGTTAGTGACGTCATCAACATTTTTAAAAAGCTTTTAGGAGCTGCTGGTTGTAAATGATTACTGAGAAATAGTATTTCCCTCACTTGCAGCCGTCTGCTTCTCTTTTTGGTTCTGGAACATTCTAGAACCTTGGGAAGTGGCTGGGGCTGAGTCTTAGCCAGCAGGGATGCCCAGTGCCCCTTGTCACCCCCCAAGCAACACAAGCCAGGCTGCGGTTATTCCAGGTCTGTGCATCTGGGATCGTAGTTTTTACATCTGCCCCAGGCTCCTCCCGTCCCAGCCGTGGAAAGTTGCCCTCAGAGGGTGAGGCGGGCAGCACGCCTCTGTGTGAGTGGCCCCACCCTTCACAGTGAGTCTGTGTCTACTGAATCCCAGACTCTTGGAGCCTGAGGGTTACGGGAGGTCGTGTGTCTCACGTCGCCACTTCACAGTTGAGGACGCTGCGACCTGCTTTGCTCAGTGGCTGCGCACGATGAGTAATGGCCTGAAACAGGGAAAAGGTCTTGGCGACATCTTGTGTAACGGGAAAAAATGCAGCCATGTTGCAGTCCTGATAAAATACTCTGTCAGTATCCTGCTGTAAAATGACAGGTTAATTTTCAGTAGTAGATTCTCTAATAGTTCTGTGGTCTTCTAGATGCTAAACTCTTTAAGTATCTACATTTTCTAAGCATCTAATGGAAATATTCTAAAAAAACATAAGCCCTTCATTCTTTCTCCAATAGGTTACGTTAGTGTTAATATTCACTCTGGAGGTGACTTGACCTGTCGTTGTGAACAGCTGTTGCTCTGGACGACCCAGGACACAGGCCAGCCGCTACCTACCCCAACGTGTTGGAGAATCACACTCAACTTCTTCCTCTGTGCTGAGTCATTAAAGTTGCCGGAGCAGGTGCAGTTACATAACCTCAGGCAACATCACATGATTGCTTAAAAAGCAATTATCAAGTCCAGGATGCAGCATCTGTCTCAGTGCTTGGCATAGGATGATGGTCTGAAATACACTTACTGAATTTGGATAAGAACAAGCTCAGGTCAGTGATTATCGCTAGTGTCTCATCAACGCCCTGTGGCTTTTCAGCATTAGCCCCCATGTTCTTGTCCGGTGTGGCAGTGACAGCAGCTTAACTGTTGCTCTCGTTGGTTCCCAGATGGTTTCCATGACTGGTGCAGGGTCAGGTCCACTGCCAGCTGGCTGGTGTTGAAGCACTTGGAGCAACACAGACATTCTGATCCTGAATTATGCTTTCAATGCCACGTGTTTTCTTATCACAAAAATCCTTGTTCTCAAGTTTCTTTTTTCTTTATTTTTATTTCATTTCATTTTTTAGCATTCCTCCACAATTCATTGCCCAAATCTACTTTTTACTCAATTTACTTGCTTTGGTCATATTTCAATATAGCACTTTAATTTCTTAGGCAAACATTTTCAACATTCTCCTGTTTTCTCAAGGATGTCTGTTTTCTCCCCAAGTATGATCCTGTTTAAGGACTGGTTTAGGATAACTACTTACAGGTTAAAAGTCACAGAGTGTATGGATGAAGCTGGAGTGATCTGGGACCAAAGGTACGGGTGATTAAGCAGAGTGTCTAAGCAGATCCTGGGATTGATGACTTTTAAAAAAGTAATAATAATGCATTTACTTATTTTAGAGCGAGGGTCTCACCATGTTGCCCAGGCTAGACTTGAACTCCTGGGCTCAAGGGATCCTCCCACCTCAGCCTCCTGAGTAACTGGGACTGCAGGCATGAGCCACCACACTCAGCTCACTCTCTTTGTTTTTTGTTTTTGTTTTGTGTTTTTTATTTTTTTTGGAGACAGAGTCTCGCTCTGTCCCCCAGGCTGGATGCTGCGATCTTGGCTCACTGCAAGCTCCACCTCCCAGATTCCAGCGATTCTCCTGCCTCAGCCTCCTGAGTAGGTGGGATGACAGGCACGTGCCACCTCGCCCGGCTAATTTTTGTATTTTCAGTAGAGATGCGGTTTTGCCGTCTTGGCCAGGCTGGTCTCGAACTCCTGACCTCAAGTGATCTGCCCACCTCAGCCTCCCAAAGTGCTGGATTATAGGCATGAGCCACTGTGCCCTGCCTAGCTCACTATCTTTTAATCAGTAGAGATTCTTTAGTTATTTTTTAACTCCATAGATCCCAAGCTTTGATTTTGGTTTTCCAAACAAATTGCATTTATAAATAATAATTTTTATTTACAATCAACAGACATTGAGGCTTGCCATCAAGGCTTCTGATCAACATGAGATGACCGCTGTGGAGTAAACCGATGAACCCTGACCCAGTAGGTTTTGGCTACAGAATGTGGAAAGAAGTCAGGTTACTACATGTGTGTGATCCTAGGGGTTCAGGACACCGGCCAGGTTTCCACAGAGTGATGGGTTGTGCTGGTGACTCATGCTCTAGTCCTCTGTAAGCTCCTAGAAGGAAGAAATTATGTCCTTTAGACTAATAAAATTCCTCCAAACCAAACACAGCACCTGCTGTAAAGACACAAAGATACTTTTAGAATAATAAAAAGTTTATCCATTGAGAAATTCCTTAATGAAACAGCGTAAGTATCCAGGAGGACATTTGCCAGCAGATTTCTTGAGGTGTAAAAAAGCAGAGGCCGTTGCCAGTCGCCACAGTGGCTGCAATAGCTCCTCTATCGTTAAACAGTGGGATAGCTTGTACAGGTTTTTCAGTTGACGATCAATTTTAAAAATTAGTTTCGGTCCCCACCAATCAATTAGTTATTAACCCATCAATAAAAATTTAAACACTCTGCGAAGCACAATAGCTATTAAAGAAGACAGAGGCAATTTCTGTATCCAGAGGAGCTTTTAGTCTGCTCTGGAAAGCAAGATGTGTGAGATTAGTGATGCAGTGCATCGCGTGGATGGAAAGGGAGGGACTCACATGGGAACCCGAGGAGCTACGAAGGGAGGCAGCGGGGACTAAGACCTGGAAATAACACGAGAATCGGCAACAAAGGTGTCCGTTCCTCCCCAGGCACTTCAGTCCTTGAAAACCATCTTACCATGGAATTCCACAGCATACCCAGCAACTCCATAGCTTGATGGCACACTCCCCTTTCTCAGCATTCTTGAAAATGGCATGTGGGCCAAGCCATTTTATTGAGAAGTTACCTTAAACCATTTGACGAACCAAAAATATTTTTTAATACCCATCTTCGATGTTAGGTAGGCAAATCACAAAGAAACACCAAGGTCTTCTGAGTCATATTTATCTGAAAAATCACAGCTTGGGTGCATGTGAAGCCAGAGGGGCGCTACTGGGGCCTGTGGTACCGTGGCTCAGCTCCCCTGAGCTTCACATGGCCATGGAGCGTCCAGCAGGCGCAGACTCTGAGCCTTCAGGGAGAAGTGGCATCAGCCAGCACCATCGTCTCCTGGGTCTTGTGCCTCTTCCTCGGTTGTGGTGTTGTCAGAGCCAGAACTGGGCAGTTCCGGGTGACACCCAGGTGTGTTTGCTGACGTGGAGCACAGGTGAAGTTCACTGAGGTAAGTGGGCCATGGCCCTGGACTTCCAGTGCAGAGCACACCATCCACTCAGCATGTGAACCCAGCTCCAAAGCGTGTGTGTGCATGTGTGTACCTGTGCACGTTGCACATGTGTCTGTGTATGCATGTGCTTTGATGCATGTTGATGTACGTGTGTATCTGTGTATTGTGCATGCACACATACGTGCATGTGTTTGTGTACATGAATTTGTATTGCACATGTGCTTAATGCGAACATATATGTGTGGTCATGTGTACCTGTGTTCGCATGCATGTGTGTTTGTGTGTGTATTGTGAGCAGCAATGTGTGCATGCATGTATATGTGGGTTCATGTTTGTGCAGTGTTGTAGTGTGTGTACACATCGCATACACCTGTGTGCATGTATACATGGTATTTCAGCATGTTTGCATGTGTGTTTGTGTTGCTGGGATGTGGGGAGGCTGCTGTGGAGACAAAAGCTGGAGAGAACTTGGTAGAGTGACCCAGGTGGGGAAATGGCACCTGCAAAGGAAGGCTGGAGGGCCTGGGATTCACGTTGAAATGGTCAGTCTATCAGCTGGGCTGGACACAGCCATCATGCTGGGCAGCCGTGAGGTTAAAACGGAAATCCGGGCTGTGGGGAGGCTGAGAATTGAGATGTGTGTATGAGGTGAGTCACAAGGGCTGAGCAGTCTGTGTGAGAGAAAGCAAGCGCAGCACCACTAAACACGAAAGAGATTTCGGGGGAGTTACGGGTGGAGGGAGGACATCAGATCTACCCTGGAAGTTAAATGTGTTTCGAGTGCATTAAATACTGCAGGCCACAGACGCCTTGTCTCCATGTCTACTCTTTTATAAATGAAGTTAAGTTCTTGGGAAATACTTTTCTCACTCTAAAGCTCACAATCTATCTTACAAAAAGTATTTTAAATTCCATCCCAAACAAGCCGGGGTGAAGAGGGAGCCCGTGCACCAGGTGCTGCCAGCTTTGCCTGGCTCTCGCCTTCGCTCTCTTCCTTCCCCAGCTGCTGGGGATTTTCTTAACGATGGAGACGGGTTTGGGTTTGTCCTGCTGTGCTCTGCTCCCCATCCCCGGATCCAAGGTCCTGCCTCTGTCCTGTCCCCTGAGCCACCTCAGGGGTGCAGGGTCCCCCACCTGGTCAAGTGCCCGGCGCTGTGCTGCCATTTGCAAGTTCTTCCTGTGACTGAACTCCAAGTGGCGCTGGGACTGCTGACTCCACCCACCGGACACCCCGTGTTCTTGCTTTTGGGGTTTCTGAAACAGCCCCAAGACTCTGGGCATCTTGATTTTGCTCCCGTTGCTTCTCAGGATGCCCTGCTCCTGTGGCTTGCAGCCCTGGCCTTCTCTTCAAGGACGCCTCTGCTCTTCTGCCTCCCACTCAGATTGGACCTTCTTCAGTGCAGCCAGTGGCCAAGGCTTCCTCCCTGGGGCTCGGTGGAGCAGGACAGACGCTGCATCCAAACTCCTGCACTGGTTCCAGTCTGTTCTGGTCAGGCCCTTGAGCCTCTAAAGCTCGTAGGTAAGAGAAGTAGCAGCTGACAGCACTTCCCACTCGATTTGGGTGGACTCCAGCCTCCCCGGCAACAATAAGAGATCAAAGGCATCGTCAAGGAAGCAGCTTGCTGAAACGCGGAGTGCCCGCCACTCTCAGGTCAGGTGGGACCGGCAGGCCAGCGTGGGTTCCTGAACACTTGGTTCTCAATGCTGGCCACAGCCACACCGTAAGGGGAACGAGAGCATACTGATGCAAACACCTCTTGAACTCTGGAGTCTGCTCCCCTTCCTGCCTCAGGCCCCTCTCCCACGTGGTCCAGTCACCATTCTCCACGGAGACTACCCGAAAACCCAGCGACGCTCGTGTGCTTGCAGAAGGGCACGACCCTTTCTCACAGCAGCACTCCTGCTTAATCGGAGGGAGGTTGTTAACGACCAGGTCATATTTGCTCGGTTTGTGTTCAATGTATTTTATTTCTACCAATAAAACTTTAAAATATCCCCACACATGCATTGCCTGTTAAAGAGTCTCTTCCAGGTACACCTGCCTTACACATCAGTTAACTTGATAATTTCTTCCCATTCTTACAAAATAAGTTTCCTTCCCGATCAGCTCTGTCCGGCAGCAACAATAGTCCACGCAGAGACATGCAACGTAAAACTCCGTCAGTGGAGGCACAAAGCTGATGAGGCTGGAAAAAATGACCGATTTGATTACAATTAGGACCTACAGGAGTGGAGCTCTGCCTATTTTAGAGGCAAAGGAAATGCCTGGGAGCCCAATGACCAACATTCTGTGTGAGGTTTCTAATCACAAGGACGATGGAGAAAATGCAGAACAAATGGTCAAGAATAGGGAGATAATAAATAGAATTATTTATGGGCTGAGGAGAATTACCAGGAGAAAGCCCAAGAAGCAAAGATGAACAGAGAACAAGCTGACCGTTCACTCGTTTGGAAAGGCCTAATCAGCAAAGAAGGAGAGGAATTATGAGGAGCAGCGACCGAGTGGGCAGGACTCACGGGGACCAGGAAAGGCGCATGGGGGGAAATGAGAGGCCTGAGCAGCTTCCCAGTGAAGGTTTTTGAAGCACTGTTTGATTTTTTTCTCTCCCCCTCACCATCCCAAAATTTTAGTTGTGACTATTCCTGAGTACATGGCTTGTGACAAGCAGTATATAAAAACTAACGTCAGTTTAATTTTAAAACCCCTAGCGATTTTCTGGAACTTAAATATCAAAGAGAAAATGTCCATATATGATGTGTTTGTCTCGCTGGTGATTTGTGCTGATTCAATTCCTTTTTTCTTTCTTTTTTTTTTTTTTTCTTAAGGGGTCAGTTTTAGAATTGGGAGACAGGTGCATAAGATATGACTATACAGCACAGGTTGGTTTTTTTAAATATAGAAATATCTGCCTTTAAATGAGAACTGAAAATGGAGCTTCTTGGAGGCCACCTACTGGTGGCAGTGATCTTACCGCTGTTCAAGCTTTCTTTGAACTCTTTGTTTTGAAACAGCCTCCGTAATCAATGGTGCAAGATCTACTCTCTGGTGGCAAAACTTGATCATTGAAGAGTGTGTTTTATTTTCTGAGGAGCTGAACTGTTCCAATCTGAGTATCCTGAATAAGGAGAGTGGTCGAGGATGAGTGATGTCATTTGGGCTTAAAAATAAGTGGGTCTAAAAACTAATTGTTTTCATACATTGTTCAGATATTGACTCAAATAGCAATTTATTTTTAAAAAAATTACAGGTATCCAGAACTTGCAAAAGCTGTGTGTGGCTTAAAGGGAGACGAAGTGGTGAAGACCTGGTTTCCACCGAAGCTGTCACAGCCCAGCCGTTCACTGTGTGGCCAGGGGAAGGGTGCTCCGGGTTGGGGATGGGAATGGGGGACCGGGGATGGCACCGCACGAGGCCGCTGGCCTGGAAGGTGGTCATGTGGAGGACCGCGTGAGGTGACATTGGAAAGTAGTAACAAGCCATGCGGATGAGAACAGAGGAGCGGGCTTTAAGGGAGATGTCCTCAAATGCTGCTCTGTAGTTTCAGTTCCGTAGACAACAAGAAATGCAGGCGAGAGGGCAGCCCAGCGGGAAGGAAGGAAGAGGGTGGTGTTGAGCCAGGTGAGTGGGGAGCCGCCCAGGGCACCGTGCTGTGCTATAGGCCAGACGTAAGGTGCTTCTGCCAAACCCTTCAGCTCCTGGTTTGGGGCCAAACGTCCTTCCTGTGGGAGAGAAGGCAGGCCCTAGGCAGCGTTCCAAACCCTATCCAGGTTGGTCGCTGAGTACAGAGCAAATGGAGCCCAGCACGAGACGTGTACCTTCACTGCCACGGTCACGTCGTAAACCGTGAGGCTTGGAGAGGACTTGAGAGCTCCTTCAATGCCATCTTCCATCCACTGCGTGAACCAGAATAGAAAAAAAGGAATAAGAAGAGGTCGGTTAAGTTCTCTATTAAGTTGAGAAAATGGGGACTTCAGGTGATCATGTGAGATATTCAAGTTGAAAAAAATTATTTAAAAAGTACATTCTTTTTATTAAAATTTTAGAAAGTACAGAGAAGGAAATTTTAATAACCTGCACCTATAACACTAAGATACATGTAACTTAGAAAAATGTGTAGTTAATGCCTTGATGAATTCTTTTCTATTTTTTTCTCTATGCAATATTTATGTCTATCCACAAAAAGCGTACACTCATGTATTTGCATGGCTAATATATTTTACGTAAAGTTCTATACATTTCTCAACATTTCACTTAATATTTCTTTATAAACATTTTTCCAGCAGATAAAAATTTGTCAAAACAGTGATTTTAATGATGATATAGCATTTCATTGCATTTATATATCATTTGTTATTTAACTACTTCATCATTTTGGATTCACATATTTTCAATAATTTCCATTATGATAATACTGTCATGCATGTATTTGTACAAGAATGTTTATATTTCTAATTATTTCCTTAGTCTAGTTTTCTAAAAACTAAAATTCCTACATCTAAAGGTCAGTGCGTATCACAGTTCTTGATTGACATACTGATTGCCATGAAGCTTTCATCAATTAACCCACGAATAGTGTTTGCAAGTACCCCTTGCCGCACGCCTCCAGCAGTGTGGACTCTTACTGGAGGCGTCTAAGCTTCACTTAGAATTGCAGCCCTGAGTTGTTAAACACACCTCTACCACACCTGCGAAATTACCTACAAATTGTCTTAGTTTCTTTTCAGCTTTGATTTCTAGAATTGTATGACATTGAAGACAAATAACACCCATAAAGAAGGTTTTATGACCTCTTTCATTATCTCCAACAATCAGAAAGGCAAATTCACAGTAGAGTGCTGAGAAATCTTATCTGAAAATTAACTAAAACGCTGCCTTTGTCAACAGAATGACTTGGGCTTCATTTCATTGCACGATTTCCTGTGTACTGTTTATTACAAGAAGAAAAAATTCCTGCCGTGCAAAATGCTTCATGCAGGTAGAACCAGGAATCTAAAGAAACCTGAGGAAGGTGCTAGAATCATTAGTACCATCTTTTTTTTTTTTTTTTTT
>NW_012109252.1:4053974-4071443 GCF_000951045.1 Mandrillus leucophaeus
TTTTTTTTTTTTTTTGGAGACAGAGTCTTGCTCTTCACCCAGACTGGAGTGCAGTGGTACAACCTTGGCTCACTACAACCTCCACCTCCAGGGGCTCAAGCAATCCTCCCACCTCAGCCTCCTGAGTAACTGGGACCACAGGCACACGCCACTGTGCCCAGCTAATTTTTAAACGTTTTTGTAGAGACAAGGTCTCCCTATGTTGCCCAGGCTGGTCTTGGACTCCTGGGCTCAGACAATCCTCCTGCCTTGGCCTCCCAAAATGCTGGGATTCCAGGCCAGAGCCACTGCACCTGGCCCCACCTTCCTTTTGCTGGAGGCTGAGCCCAGGAGAAGTTGAACTTATCAGGGAACCTAAAGACATGCCCTTCTTTGAAGGCAGAAGTCCTGTCCACATCAAATGCCCTCCCTCCATCCCTCCCAGCTCCCACCATCATCCTTCCTATTCTAGGCTCCAGGAGCGAGACGCCGTCCCTGTGCCTGCTAATGTCAGTGCCACAGGCCCTCTCTGGTTCTCCTGCCCACCTTCTCTGACTCCGCCCAACACCCATGGGCCAGAGGCCTTTTTCCTTCTTGGCACTTCTCGGTGGTGTAGCAGGACGAGCTGCGGACAAAACCCCTCAGACGCCGGGTTAAGGAATGATTTGGTTTTATTCGGCCGGGAGCTTCAGCAGACTCACATCTCAAGAACAGCACTCTCTGAAGACAGAGTTCCTGGCCTTTTTAAGGGTTTACAACTCTAAGGGGTTCCATGTGGAAGGGTCATGATAGATTGAGAGCATATGTGGTTAGAGTGGGGGTCAATCTTTTAACCTCAGGCCTGGTCATCAGTGGCACCAGCTGGTCTTGCCACCGACTTCATTCCTGTTGTTTTTCAACCTTTACTTCCTGCTTCTCTTCAGACAGGAGACAGTAAGAGAAATGGCCTCTCTCCTCAGTGGCACAGACACTTCAGACATCTCGCCTGTTTTGTACTCTCCGAGCCGAACTTCTCTACTCCTCGCCTGGCGCTGATGCCCAGAGGCCCCCTGGGCTTGGGGTCGTGGCCTTAGACCGTTCCCTGACCTTTGTAAGCACTAACTTCACTTTTGAATGTGGACGTTCTAAGCTGACTTTCTTCTTAGCCCTCCGTAAGAGTTTCTAATATCCCCATAGCAATTGGTGTAATTATTTTCACCCAGGGTGTTGGCCCTGGCTGCTTCGATTTTGAAGCAATCTTTCATTTTGCTGAGGAGAATTCATTAAAGTAAATGACTATTTTCTCCTGTCATATCACATTACAATGTGGAGAGAACGGGGTGTAGGGGCAGTCAGACTGGCTCTGAGACCCATTGAGCAGCCATGCGCCTCCTGGACAGCTCGAACACTGATTGGGGAGGAGATACTGAAAATAAGAAATAAGAATTGCTCTTAGATACGTGTATATGAATATACACACATACATCATGTACACAGATGTGTGTATGTGCATATGCGTGCATGTGAAGACAGATAGATGATAGATACATAGGTGATTTATGGATAGGTAAATGACAGATATTGGTAATTAATTGATGGATAGTAGATAGGTTGATAGTATATAGCTGATTCATAGATGGATGATAGATCATTGATAGATGATAGGTAGATAGTAGATAGATTATAGACAGATAAATAGATGGATGATAGATACTTGATTGATAGATGATAGGTAGATAGTAGATTATAAATAGATAGATGGGTGATAGATGATTGATAGATGGTAGATAGGTAGATAGCAGATAGAGATGATAGATGGATGATAGATAGATGATGATAGATAATTGATTGATAGGTAGTAGATAATGTGATAGGTAGATAGTAGATAGAGATGATGATAGATGTATGGATGATAGATGATTGATAGATGGTAGATAGGTAGATAGTAGATAGAGATGATAGATGGATGATAGATAGATGATGATAGATAATTGATTGATAGTAGATAATGTGATAGGTAGATAGTAGATAGAGATGATGATAGATGGATGGATGATAGATGATTGATAGATGGTAGATAGGTAGATAGTAGATAGAGATGGCAGATAAATAGATGGATGATAGATGGATGGATGGATGATAGATAGTTGATAGATGGTAGATAGTAGACAGATGATAGATGGATGGATGATAATGATTGACAGAGAGATGGAGAGAAAGAGAAGGATGATAGACTGAGCATCATAACTTCACTGAAAGCTACCAGTTGGATTCAAAAGTCAGCAGACTGAAACATCGAATTTCTGCCAGCTATCAGAAATACTGTAATCTGACAACAAGAGATGAACAAGGGGGCATGGAAATAGCAGCTATTCCGGAAGCTGCACCTCTCCGCATGGGCACAGAGCGGCAGAAGGGGGGCCAGAGTCCTGTCCACATCTCCTCTAGGTCGCTGTTATCGTTGTCACAGCCGGCGGAGGCTGGACCTTGTGAAGGCAAAGGCGTGTGATGCTTTCTTGCTTCTCCTGTTTAGTGACTGTTACTCGTTCCCTCTGCGGTGGCTGAGGGGCTGATGATCGGTTCCTCTGCCCAGAATGCCCTGACCATGCTGGATGTCTGGGTCTGCAGGATGACAAGGACCCTGCAGCAGAAACTCCTCTCTCTCTTCCCTGAGCACCATCTTCCGTGCTGCCTGACTGTGGTGCTGGCTCCCCTGTGATATGGAGATTCATGGGGAAGGACCAGGACATTTCATATGGCAATGGGGGCTGAAGCCCCATTCAAACTGGCTTATAAGTATAGAAAAGTCCCAGTGCGAGCATCAGGCATGGCTGGATCCGGGTGCTCAGCACCATCTGGAAATCTGTCTCCCTCTTTGACTCTGCTGTCTCTGTGTGGGCTTCATTTCTAGGATGGTTTTCTCTGCATAGCTGTAGCAAAGCTCAGGGCCTGCATGATGCTTTGCAGCCAGTCCACCCGAGAGGACTTTCCCTCAAGACTTCTGGCAAAATTTGGGTATAACACGCTGGTCTTGCTGGGGTCAGGGGCCCGTCTTTCACCAATCTCCGAGGCCAGGGGATGGAGAACTCTCCTAGGGTAGTCCCAGGTTCTCTGCCTCCCCTGGAAACACAAGGTTGGAGCCTCCCCATCCAGATTAATGCTCAGACTGTCAGGGAGGAATGACTTCCAAAGAAAAACCAAGGGCCCTTATGAAGAAGAGGAAGGGCTGCACCTACAGTGGCCAGTTCTGTTTGGAAGTGAGGGAGGGGAGGGCAGATTCCCTTGACTTGTTCCCTAGGACAGCTGTAGTTAGGTTTTACTACACAGTCCACTGAAAATGCTTCTCTCATCAGTGTTGTGCCTCTCTCATGTCTCTTTCGTTGGATAAAGAGCAAGCACATTACGAGCCACACTTGGTGCTGGTGCTGTGGCAACACTACCTAATGTGGGAGAAAGATGTGAGCAGATATCTGGAAGATGCAAATATAATACAAAAATACAAATATAATCAGTTATACAGCAAATGGCTGCGGAAACAGCAGCTCTGCTTGCAGGGGTGGGTGGTGGAAGGTTTCAGAGTTGACAGCATTTGGATTGGCCTTTGAGGTATGACTAGGAGCTCACCAGATAGAGAAGTGGTGTTTGGACATTGTGTGCCAAAGGAAACACGATCTGAGAAGGTGCACAAGCCTAAGTGAGTCTGTCACAGAAGCGAGAAGATGCTGTGTCAACCGGAATAATGCTTGTGAGAATGGACCTTGATCCCTTCGTGAGCAATAAATGACTTTTGTGAATAAATTGAAAAATGCTAAATTAGATCATAGGATGTGTTTGCAGGGGTGGGGAGAGAGGAGAGCGTTGAAACTGGGGAAGTGGGGAACCAGTGATGGAGAAGCCTCAGAGTGCCAGCTTCACCCACAGGACGTGAGCAGCCACATCTATCGCCCCCACACGCAGGCTGCCGTGAAGGCCGTGGTGTGCAGGCTCCGTCGCGTCCTTTCTTTGCAACCTGGGCCTTGGTTTCTTGCAGGTGCTGTGCCCAAAGGTTGGACTGACAGGAAAAAAACATTGAACAGATTCGGCTGTGTCTATCAGGGAACATGGACTGAGGCCAGTGCTTTCAACCACACTCACTTTTCACTGTGTTCCGAGGGGATGGGAAACCTCCCCTAAGGAGGAGAAATGACGTGTGCAGATTGAGAGCTGGGACCCCACGGATTGCCCCAGAGGCAAGCGCTGGTGACCCTGCAGTAGCTTCCACAGGCCTCAGCACCCTCCTCTGGCAATGGGTGTTGGGCTAGCCAGGGCACCACAGAAAGGGCCAGCAAGGCACACCCTCCCTGTCCATTGCCCAGGCACACGTGGGCATCCGTGACAGGCCGTGCACGTGGTAGAGGCTGACCGGAGCTCCAGCCTCCTTTGGCTGCGGTTGGAAAAGGGCAGGTGTGTTCCAAAGTTGGAGAATTGGTGTGTCTTACCCAAGTGACATCCCGGTGCTTGGATACTCACTCCGGTGTCACAGAGTTAATTCCCCAGGATTGGGTGTCACCAGGATCTTGTTCCTGTGGCTGAAAATCCTCAACACCTCCTTTCCTGGGACATCTCCCTCCTGGCACAGGGCAGTTCTCATGCCAGAATACCTTGGGCCACAAAGAACCTTTAGGACTGAGTGTGTCCTGTTTGCTTTAAGCTTTTAAGAAAAAGAATATGCAGAGGCTGATTGAGGCAAAAATACAGGCTATTTCTGACGTTCATTCAGAATATGCCACCTGACTTGGCCAGTTTTTGGATTGTATGCCCGTCTGTTTCTGCAGAATGTAATCTCAGTGCCTTTGAGTTCAATCAGTCCTATAAATTGCTATCCCTGTTCATGCAGTGTGTTTTCCCCTGCCTGAGGCGGCTGTGAGTTCCATTAGCACTGATCAGACTTTTAAATGCAGAAGCAGCGGTGACGGGAGGGGCCGTTCCCAGCTGTAGGGCATGGGCCTTCTTTGAGATAAAAACCCACCCTGGCACCAACGATATGGGAAGTACTCTGTGTCTTTTCACCGGAGAGCTCTTCGATTAACTGATGGTCACACCTGCATAACTGCTACGAGGCCTGCTACGGGGGAGCCTGGCCCAGCCATCTCCTCTTCGTGGTCACAAGCGTGAAGGCCCTGGGACATCCCCTCTCCTCACTGTCCCCTCACAGCGTTTCCTGACCACTGTGGCCTTTGTTCCATCACCCACCTGTGTGGCTCATCTGGCCATGCACCTCTCCGGCTCAGAACCCTGTTTTTTCCCTGCTGTTTGTATGAAACCAGGTTCCAGCCCTGCCCTACAGTCTGCACAGCCTCCACCACAGCTCTGGTGAGCCCCTTGGCCGGCTCCCGGTGACGGCGTGCACCTCCCTGCTCTGAGAAGGTCTCCCGCTCCTCTCTGCCCACCCTGTACAGAGACATCTTTCAAGACGCCCCCAGAGGAGAGTGGCCTCTCTCTCAACCCCAAGAGGATGTCCTCTCACGTGGCTCTCACTCCTCTGACCCTGTGGCGATCTGAGGGCAGGTGGCGCTCACAGGCCCACGTCTGCCAGCCTGCGCCTGGTTGGAGGCGCCTCCCTCTCATTTGTCCTTGCTGGCTCCGTGACTTTGGCAAGTGCTTGCCTCTTTGAGACCCTCAGTTTTGACACCTGAGAAATAGAAAGGCGGTGCCTTCCCCAGCTGCCCTGCAGAGGAGTTTAGGTGCATGTGAGAAAACGCGTGATGAACGACAACGTGAGCAACACGCAGCATGCTGTGAACACCGTTACCGTGAGTTCCCGGGGGCAGGGCTAACACCCAGGCATTCCTACACCTCCCACCAGGCTTGTCACGAGCGTATGCAAATGAAGGCCATCGAGTGTGTTTGATCATTGATGTGTTTCTTTATTTTTAATTTTAGGATATAACAACTTTCTTTTTAGCAGCCATAGCGGCCAAAACTTTGTTACCACTCAGCAGTCGTATGTTCTTCGAGAGCAGGTTTTGTGCTTTAAAAATATCTGAATCCTCTACCACTTACAGGTGTTCTGTACATATTTGGTGTATGAGTTGCTCAGGAAGGAAGAAAAATGTGCCCTTTTTGTCTTTTAAAAAGATGGGTTGGTACTCCCTTGCCTGCGTTCCTTCTCTGTATTTAGAAACAAACCCACAGGAGGGAAGGTAAAGGAAGCCTCTTGAAAGATAAGGCAGGAAAAATGAGGATGGAAAACAAACTTCCTTTAGAGAGTTTACGTGGAGGCTGCCATTGGCATCACTGCTCTGCAGTCTGTCAGCCAGAGGCCCCTGATGCTGCACCACGGCCTTGGCAGCTTCACCAACAGGAATGTGTTCTCCTGGGGTCCTGGAGGGTGGCAGTCCCAGAGCAAGGTGTGGCAGGGCTGGTCCTCCTGAGGCCTCTCCCTGGCTTGCAGATGACCTCTTCTCCCATGTTCTCATGTGATCCTCCCTCTGCACATGCATATCTGACGTCCTCCCATGTCCTCACATGTTCCTCTTTCTGCACTCGAATCCCAGACATCCTCCCGTGCCCTCACGCGGTCCTCCCTCTGCACTCACATCCCTGACATCCTCCCGTGCCCTCACGCGGTCCTCCCTCTACACGCACATCCCTGACATCCTCCCGTGCCCTCACGCGGTCCTCCCTCTACACGCACATCCCTGACGTCCTCCCGTGCCCTCACACGGTCCTCCCTCTACACGCACATCCCTGACGTTCTCCCGTGCCCTCACGCGGTCCTCCCTCTGCACTCACATCCCTGACGTCCTCCCGTGCCCTCATGCGGTCCTCCCTCTGCACTCACATCCCTGACGTCCTCCCGTGCCCTCACGCGGTCCTCCCTCTGCACTCACACCCCTGACGTCCTCCCATGCCCTCACGTGGTCCTCCCTCTGCACAAGCATCCCTGACGTCCCTTCACCTTCTCCTGGGGACATCACTCCCATTGGATCAGGACCCTTCCTTGTGGTCTCACCTAACCTTCATCACCTGTTTGAAGACCCCATTTCCAAAGACAGCCACATTAAGTGTTAGGGCTTCAACATAGGACTTTGGCAAGACACAATTCAGCTGACTGCACAGTCCAAATATCTCAGGATTCTGAAGATGAATGTGGCATTGTGGACCTCTATCAGCAGAGACACTTTCGAGAGAATCTGGCTGAACTGTGGTGTCCACATGTCGATGTTCTGTTAGGTTCACAACAGGGAGTCCTCCCTTTCGGAAGGATGCGAGCCTTTCTGGTATTGACGTGTGGCTGGCCATCTGCTCTGGGGGTGGCAAGGCCGCTCTGCACGGGTGCCCATCCTCTTGTGGCTGTCCTAAGAGTGCTTGTGTGCACCTGTGTGTGTGTGTGTGCGCGCGCGCATGAGTGGGATGGGGGCCTGGGGGACAAGAGTCAGAAAAGGAAAGGAAGAGGGAAGAAGGAGGGATTAGGATTAGCATCATCGTCATTACCATGGAGACACCCTGATTACGGCAACGTCTGATTCAGAGCCGTGGGCCTTGAATGCCAATCTCCAGAGGAAAATAATGGAGACTCTGAAGGAGGGTGGAGAAATGAGGACAGAACTGCAGAAGAGACAAGATGTATAATATGCAGACATTAATGCCCAATTGGTTGATTCATGTAATTGTAGAAATGAACTCATTTTCCTTTTTTTCTTTTTTTTTTTTATCATACTTTAAGTTCTAGGGTACCTGTGCACAACACGCAGGTTTGTTACATATGTATACACGTGCCATGTTGGTGTGCTGCATCCATTAACTTGTCATTTACATTAGGTAAGTCTCCTAATGCTATCCCTGCCCCCTCCTGCCTCCCCACAACAGGCCCTGGTGTGTGACGTTCCCCTTCGTGTCCAGGTATTCTCATTGTGAAATGAACTCATTTTCATTCTTGTGTCATTATCTTAGGTATCCTGAAAACAAACAATGTGCTTTTCATTTTGTCATTTAAATTTGTACTTGTCTTTCTCAGGTTTTTGTGTCTGTTTCTGCTGTAAAACTTAAAATATATCCTAAATTACCTGGCACCCCCCACCCTTATTTTCCATTTTTCCTGCTATTTTATTGGCTTCAAAGTTTCTCTTGCACTGAACTATATTCTCCTTTATTTAGCACTAGATGAAAAAGCAGACTATGAAGGCTTTGGCCTTGCGTTGTCTTTTTAACGCCTCTGGCTCTAATGTTAGGGCTTTAGTGCTCCAACCTCCGTTGCACGCACCTGAGGGGAGTGTGTTCCATGTCTGCACATCATGTGGTGGTTTCTCCTCCTGAGAAGGGGACGCTGTCGGGTGCCACGTGCAGGAGCCTCAAGCGTTTGAGGACGGAAGACGGGGCTCTTGCAGGGTGCCTTTTAGACTTCCAGGTTGGTGCTTACTCTCAGACGTGAAGCTGCCTTCCTTTTGGGCTTCTAGATGTCATCAACTGGGGACAAAACACAACCACACAGACTAGAAATTCCTTGGAAGTTGAGCTTTAATTTCTCTCCAGAGTTCTTTTTTCACAAGCCACCCTTTCAGAACATGGAGCCAAATGACTGTGATTTGTGTGCAGTTTGAGGCCAAGAACGTGTCCAGCTACAGAAATCTGAACTCCACCCCCGGGGCTCCTGTTCACAGGGAGGTACAACAGCTGCCTGCGCCACTCCTCCTGCCTGTGCCACTCCTCCTGCCTGCGCCACTCCTCCTGCCCTCCTCGGGACAGAGGGAGTTGAAGACAGAGCCTCTGCTCCCTCAGGTTGGGTCTGCGTGGCCCAGGAGAAGAAACACTTTCCTCCAGGTGAGTCCTGGACGCGGGTTTGCGGCTCTGTGAGCCGGCACGGTGCCAGGGTGGGCAGTGGACAAGGCACAGAATTTGCCATCCATGAGTTTGTGCCAAACCCGAGAAGCAAAGGCCCATGTGAGAAATATGTAGAATGAGGTAGTGTTTGACAAAACCAGAAGTGTAGCTCATACAACAGGCTCTAACTCAAACCGGGATAAGCCAGAACGTGTGAAGAGAGGCTTAGAAAAAGGTGACAGTGATGAAAATAACAGCCAGCATTTACTAAGTGTCTTGCATGACTAGCTATTCCATATTCATTAATGAGATCTTTTCATGACCCAGAGTTATCAACCCATCAATATGCAGATACGCTACTCTCCATCCAAAACTAAAGCAAACAAAAGCAGCAGAAACCCTGACTTCCCTCTCTGGTGCTCACGCGCCCACCTCCAGACGCCAGCCCGTTCCTCTCCCCTGTCACCGCAAACCCCCAAAAGAGCCGCCCGTCCTCCTTTCTCCATTTAGCCACTTCTCACGCTCTCTGTTGCCTCCAGCTCTAGGGTTCAAAAGGAACTGCTCTTAACAAAGTTTCCATTAATGTCCATTTTGCAAAATCCAATAAAAAACCTCACTCTTCACCTTCTTTGTCCTCTCAACAGTGTTCGGACACTTGAGACAGAGTGTTGCTCTAACACCCGGGCTGTGGTGCGGTGGTGTGATCGTAGCTCACCGCAGCCTCAACCTCCCCGTCTCAGGCGATCCTCCCATCTCAGCTTTCTGAGTAGTTGGGACTACAGGCATGTGCCCCAACGCCCGGCTTTTTTTTTTTTTTAAGAGATGAGGTCTCACGTGGACACTTTCGCTAACCTTTTAGAAACCAACTCTTGAAATATTTTTCTGTGAACAGTTTTTTCACTTGGCTTCCAAGGCACCACCTTTCTGACTTTCCTTCTGTCTCCTTGCTACACAGTTGGACCCTTCTCTCCCAGCCTGTCCATTTTGTAAAGCTCCAGTGTACGGTCCTGCCTTTCCTCTGTTCCTCCCCAGGCCGTGTCCCGCCGTCCCAGGAGTCATGATGCTGGTGGATTCACAGATTTATATCCTCAGCCCTGTTCTCTGGGCTCACGTATCCAACTTCTTGTAGGACATCTCCACTTGGAAGTCTGGTTCAAAACAGAACTTTTGACTTCTCTCCCTGCTCTGTCCCTCGCTGTAGAAAGTGACACCCCATTTACCGGGCTGCTCACGGCCCAGACTTAGGAACTGTCTTTAAACCCACACCTCCTGACATCCGGGGAGCCTTGATGCCTCTACACTCAACACACACTCCAAACTGGACAGGTTGTCGGCCGCCTCATTGCTACACTGGGTCCAAGCACCACTGTCCCTTCCACGGGAGCTTGGCAGCCCCATGCGACCTGGCCTCCCGCTGCCTCCCTCCTCCACGCTCCACACTGCAGCCGGAGCCCTTCGTGAAAGGTAAATACCATCATAGCATTCCCTTGCTCGAAACCCAGCAATGAAATCCTGTCACCCTCAGAATAAAGCCCCTGCCCCTAACTGTGGCCCACAGCCCTGCCTGGCCTGGCCTCCTGGGTGAGCTCCACCTTCCTCTCTGCCATCCCTCGCAGCTGAGACCGTGTCCAGCATGGAGCAGGCACCAGGCACGTGTCGTCCCTTAAACTATGTCCACTCCACTGTCAGGGTAGATTGAAGCTTGAAGAGCTGAAGTAATGTAAGTGCTTCCACGGTTCTCCTGAGTGGCTGAATTTGAGCCCAGGTCACCTGATTCCAAGGCAGCGTAGACACACCTCACGCAGGGCTCCTTTGCGGTGGCTGGGAAACCTGGGCATCTGTTAACTGTTGGAGAAAAAGAGGCTGGCATTCATGTGCAGGGAACTATCAGCAAATGTGAAGAGGAAAGAGACAAAAATGGTCAGTGGAATTAAGAGGAGACGAGCTTTCCAGAGTTGGAACACGGTGTGCCGAGCGTGGGGCCTGAGGAGTGGAAGGCGTCCGTTGGGGGCTACAGGCCCTGGACACACCCCAGAGCCAGGGGAAGCTGTGGAAGGCCTGTGGCCAGGGAGCCGTGAGGTGCCCCAAGCTCACTGTTTATTCCATCAACAGGCACACCAGGGGTTTCCACAGAAATAATGGATCTGCTCTATGAAGTCTGTGGAAAAAGAAAAAAGCTACATGTTTTTGTGTCTATTGGCAAGGAAATATACTTCATCTCACATTTTAAATTGAAATGTGTGGCACTTAATGTCTTTCTCTTAAAAAACATTCTGTTTTCAAATCAGTAAACATCCTATAAAAAGCAATAAGAAATTCTTACTGACTTAACATTCAATCTGTTTGGATCATTAGGCTTCAGATTACACGACACCCAAAATCCTTCCAACCCAGCATCTGACATGAAAATTGAAGTGCACACAGTACAGAACCGGTTCGAATGAATTTGGAACCATCTTTTCTTTGCTCTGTGTGTGTGTGTGTATTACATGTATGATATCTACATTTTACATATTTCTACTTCTTGAGCAATGATATTTTGTTAACAAAGGGGCACATTGTATTCTAGACTCCAATTTCTTTATGAAGAGACTGGAGGATGCCCCCTTTTCCCTGTGGTTTTAATAACCTTATTCTGTCTTTAACCTAAAGGAGCCTCTCACAATTGGCCAAAGCGAGAATACTTAGAGCTTGCTGTGCTGTGTCCTCTGTGGAAACTTCTCCTTGAGAATTATCAATGTTTCAGAGGTGACATCACTTTCCATATGAATAGATATGTGTTACATCTTCAATTTACCAGAAAACTTTACCTGAAAATCTTCTTTTTTCCTCTAAGAATGTTGGAAACTGAATTAAAATTCATAAAGATGACAAATGGGCATATGAAAAAGATGCTCCACATGGTATATTACCAGGGAAATGCAATTGAAATGTCAGCAAGACACCGCCACACCCCTGTGAGAGGGGCCAAAATCCAGACCCTGACAGCACCAAATGCTGACGAGGAGGTGGAGCAACAGGAACTCTCATCCGTTCCAAAGTGCAAATGCAAAACAGTGCAGCCCACTTTGGAAGACCATTTGGCAGTTTCTTATAAAATGAAACATTTTACCACGAAATCCAGCAATCACGCTCCCTGGTATTTACCCAAATAAACTGAAAACATATGTCCATGCAAAAACCTGCACACAGAGGTTTACAGCAGCTTTATTCGTAACTGCCAAAACTTGCAAGCAACCAAGATGCCCTCCAGTAGAACGGATAAACTGTGGTACATCAGACAACGGAATATTATTCACGGCTAAACAGAAGTGAGCTGTCAAGACATGAAAAGACATGCAGGAAGCTTAAATGCATGTTCTTAAGTGAAAGAAGTCAACCTGGAAAGGGTACATACTTGTATGATTCCAACTATATGACATTCTGGAACAGGCAAAATTATGGAAACAGTAAAGCACCAGCGGTTGTCAGGGGTTAGAGGGGAGGGAGGGATGAACAGTGGGAACGCAGAGGATTTTAGGGCAGTGAAACCACCCTGCATGATGCTGTGATGGGGGTTATACATCACTGTACTTGTTTGAACCTATAGAATAACAACAGCCAGAGTGAACCCTAATGTAAACCACGGACTCTGGGTGACAAGGATCCACTCAGCCCCACTGACTGTCACAAATGCAACTCTCTATGGGGGACACTGAGGGTGCGGAGGCCATGTGAGGGGAGGGAGTAATGGGAACGTTCTGTACTTTCCACTTAATGGTACTGTTCTAAAAACTAAAGTATTTAAAAGAAAAAAATCCATTAAAAAAGTTATTGATTTATGACAACTGTGCTTTCTTGATCACTACCAGATATTTCTCCTAAAAGGCAACTGAGAAATATGCTAAAGCTGAAAAATCTCTCCAGGACAGCACTTCAGTGAACCATTTAGTGACCGCAATGCCCCGGGACACAGACAGCTCTGCAGAGGATTCCACGTCCCCTCCAGAAGCCTGTTGGCTGCTGCCTGCAGGGCCGGACGTGTCTGCCCTGTATCTGAGGCCCTGCTGTGTCGGCCTGTGGGGAAGAGCACAGGTCCCAGCCAGCCCCAGGCATCCTCACCTCTGGGATTCTCTCCGGGTTTGTCTAAAGTCTGAGTGGCTCCTTCCATCCCAGGCAGCACTTGGTCTGTGCCTCGCCATCTTGAGCTGTTCTTGAGTGCAGCTTTGGGATGTCATCCAGCGTGCGCCGTGGCCTCGGCCCCAGCACGGAGTTTAGGGGTAAAATTCAGATCCCAAGAAAGGACTAGAAGCAGCCCAGACAGGATGAGGGGTGCAGCTACCGGCCGGCGTCACTGAGGGTGTCCCTATGGGAGTGTTGCAAGTTGAGTTCTGAGTACGACGTTATTTGAAAGTGTCCAACACTGAGGGAACGAAAGACAAGAGATGACGTCACAGCTGATGACATGGAAGCCCTGAAACATCAAAGGCCATGCTCAGCTGGTGTCAGAGGCGGGTCCTGGAGGGGCTGGGGGAACAAGCAGGAGACGGGAGGTCCAGACTGACCCCTGGGCCTGGGTGGCCTGGAGGGACCTGGGTGCTCTTCAGGGACCCCCCCTCTTTTTACGAGACTGGTGTGTTAGGGATGTCCTGTGTTATCAAAGCGTGAGGGCACTGGGAACTCTGGGATTAGGGCCAGCTTCCCACAGTCATTACCTAGCGGGGCAGCTGCGGGGTCTTCCCTAGTCCCCCCTGCTGAGGGTTGTTCTGAGCCCATCCACCACGGTTGCTGCTGCCTGGAATTCACCTCAGGTCTGCGTTCTTTTTTTCTTTTCTTTCTTTTTTGCTTTCTTGCTTTATTTTTGTCGTAAGCCTCAGTCTTTTATAAGACCACTTTATTGAGACAGGATTTATATAAAAAGCTGTACTGGTGGTTAGTCCTGTTGCTACTTCTCAAGGCCGCTGTCTTCTCAGATGGAAAAGTTTTACAGAATCAGCTGCCTCACTGTGTAAATGCCCCAACCCCATGCCACCTGTATAAAGAAAGCTGTGACCGACTGCCTTTCAACTGCTGCTGCAGATCCAGCTTTCAGCACTTTCTTGCTCTGTGGTTCTGCAGCAGACATGACCGAGGTCCCTGGTGGCAAAGAGTTGAGAACAGAGGGATGCAGGAGGCAGGTTCGTCCTGGGAGAAAGTGGTCAGTTGCCAAACTGATTAGAAATTTGATCTTACATTCAGTTTGACCTAGGAATTAAGATTCACAGGGCAATCTCTGCAGACCACTTTCCACTGTGAAGTCTGAGATGAAAGGAAGATTACAGGACAAAGAAAATTGGAAAATGCCTGAGGCGCAGCCTGTTTGGAAGGTACAGAGTTTGGAGATCCCTAGAAACTGGAAACTGAAAAGCATGGATCCTCAGGCCAGGTGCTTCCCCCACAGCTGCAGGGGCCCTGGCTAGTGACCTCACCACCAGTGTGACCCCACCCAGACCCCCACAGCCTCAGAGTTGGACTGGGGGTTGAGGGGAGGTGTTGGGGCGACAGGGAAGAGGACACATGGCCTGCGCTTGAACGTGGGGTGTGGCCTCTGTAACACAGAGCGTCTCCAATGAGGCCCTTTCCAGCACAGACAGCACGGCTGGGACAGCTTGTTCTTGTGCCTGACAGAGAACCTTCTGTCTGAAGACTGGAGAAAGAGCTACAGTGCACTTCCCTGTGAGGTCCTGGTTCACGTGATCATGGAAGCTGCAAAGTCCACAGCCTGTCATCTGCAAGGCAGAGATCAGGGAAAGCCGGTGGCTTTGTTCAAAGGCCTGAGAGCCAGAAAGTCAAGGGCAAGAGAAGACTGGTGTTCCAGCCCCACCATCAGGCAGAGAGGAAATTCAACCTTCCTCCGCCTTTTGCTCTATTCAGGCCTGCAGAGGATTGGAAGAGTCCAGCCCATGATCTTCACTCAGTCCACGGATCCAAATGCTCATCTCTTCCAGAACCATCCTCACAGACACACCCAGAAACCGTGTTTTAATAGCTGTCTGGGCATCTCATGGCCCAGTTAAGTTGACACATAAAATTAACCATCACATGAGAACACACCTTCAAATTCAGGTTGTTTTTGAGTGCCTGAGTATGGTGTTCTAAAAAGCATGTGCATATGAGGTATTAAAATGAATACATGCTTATTTAAATTCTATAATAGAATATGTAAATTAGTATTTTATTGTATTTGTCTTAAATATGTCTTTAATATAAATATACCTATTATATAAAAGTTCCATCATTTCATAGTATTTGGTGGTCTCAATTCAGTCCAACTTAATTTAACTATAAAAATTGTTTTGAAAACTTAAGTTACAGGGAAGGAAAGCTAAGATAAATGCAGCCTTGACTTGCAACGAGTTAACAAATTAGTATAGGAAGAAATACTTGTGCACAAAAGGCCATGATGCGGACAATGTTTGTCAGAGTATTCTGAGGGGGGGTCTTTCCAAAAGAGCTCTGATTATGAATGTCCAAGGTCTCCGCATTGTCTGCAGGAGAAGACCTAACCCCGTGCAACTTCCCACAGAGACATTCGCCATCAGAATCCACTTTCCTTCTCCGTCCTCTGTTTTCTCCTCACCTACAGTCAGGACCCTTTAGGTTTTCGCCACACCCAGCCACTCACAGATCTTTCAAAAATCATGTTCTCCCATTTGTCCTTGTGCGTTTACCAGGATTTTTTAGCCTAGAATTATTGTCTTCTTTTCTACACTGAGCGTGCATCAAAACTTGTTTCAGCATTCCCCACTTCCCCAGGCAGGGTTAGTCTTTTCCTCTGTGGCACTTCCTGGCCACATTGTGTGTACCTATTACCGATTTTCAATGTAAAATTACAATGACTCATTTATTCATCTGCTTTCCTCGGCTGAGGACTCCTCTGGCCAGGGCCACTCTACTCACCCTGCAGTTCACTGAGGAGCCTGGGTGCACGCTGAAGATGCAAGGCTGGGGAATGGGGGTGAGTGCACTGGTGAAGGGGCCTCAGGAGCAACCTTGTTCCTCCTTCTTATGCTGTTCATCACGATGTTCAGAAACGTCTCGTCTTGGCTTCACCTGTCAGAATAGTGCCCTAATCTTGCTCGTTTTTCCTAGAATGCCAGTGCACAGAATAATGGTCCCAAAGGTTCCAAATGCCCCTACATCCTAATCCCCAGAGTCTGTGAATACTCTATCTCACCTGGAAAAGGGGCTTTGCAGGTGTGACTAGGTTAAGGATCTTGAGATGGAGATGATCTGGTTATCTGGGTTTGTCACAGGTCCATGCAGGGGGAGGCAGGAGAAAGGTGTGAGGATGCAAGCAGAGGTCACAGTTGGCGACTGAAGGTGCTGCCCTGCTGGCCTTGAGGATGGAGGATGGGCACAAGCCCAGAAAGACGGGCCCCTCTGAAAGCTGGAAAAGGCTGAGAACAGATTTTCCCCCAGAGGCTCCAGAGGAACACAGCCCTGCTCACACCTTGATTTCAGGACTTTGGGCCTCCAGAACCGTAAGAAAATTAAAGCCACTAAGTGTGTGGTGACTTTTTACAGCCACTAAGTGTGTGGCGACTTTTTACAGCAGCTGCAGGAACTAACCCTGAACCCGTGTCTTTCCTCTTCTGAGCTGGTCTCCAGCATCCCTGCTCTCAGGGCTCCATGGCCGATACCATGCACGGTAGTCCTGTGAGGAAGGAGGCAGAGTGAACATATTTGCTTTGTGGTTAGGAGAGTTATTTCATAATTTTGGTGGCAAAATAATATCAAAAGTACAGTACAGTCAAGAACTTTTGGAGAAGATGAGATTTCTAGAGAATTCTGGGTACCAGAAAGTCACACTGAATTTGAGTTGGAGGAATGACTATATGGACACAATTTACAATGATGTATTCATTTCCATTGAATGCATGGGAATCTATACATCGTAGAGTTTTGTAGAGCTAAACATAACATGCACCTGATCTTTTCTACAATTAACCCTGTCCTAAGTTTCCTCAGAGAATTAAAAGCACATTTAAGAGGAATTCTGCGAAGGTGGCAGCAATGTTCTGTTGCTTTTGTATTTCCCCAAATTCTCCCAGAAACATACACGTACTAGATTTTATAGCGAAACAAAGGACCCCACGTATGGCGGGGCAGAGACAAACACCACGGCTCAAAGCCCTGCGTTGAAGAAAGTTGGGAAGGGAAGTATGCTTCCGATGGCCCCACAAGCAGAAGCACCTCAAGGTGCCAAAAGGAATTCATGGGGAAGTGAGGTATGAGCAGAGAGCCTGGCCCAGGAGCTCTTAAAGGACACAATTTGCAGCTGAGCCACAGGGAGCATGAATGGAACAGGATCCCACAGTCATGGAGCCATCTGCTGGCTACAAACTCCTGTATTGAGCACATCCCTGCCCTGCAGGAAAGCTGCCAGGAGCAGACTCAGATCCAAGTCGAGCAGGAGCAGGACAAGCGCAACACAGCAAAGGGAGGAAACTTCACCCCAGACTGGGGAGCAGGGGAAGGCTGGTTTCTGAACGCACAAAGCCAAGTTGTCGCTGTGGAAACAACAGAAATTCTGGAGCCGTGGCCCTCAGGAAGCTATCCTGGTCTCCCGCCCTGTCTGCACGCTCAGGAAAGCAGAAAACCACCACGGGAAAATCCACATGAGCATTGTCAAATCCCCCCCACGAAAATCCACACGAGCATTGTCAAATCCCCCCCACGAAAATCCAC
>NW_012109252.1:4071493-4076726 GCF_000951045.1 Mandrillus leucophaeus
AGCCGTGGCCCTCAGGAAGCTATCCTGGTCTCCCGCCCTGTCTGCACGCTCAGGAAAGCAGAAAACCACCACGGGAAAATCCACATGAGCATTGTCAAATCCCCCCCCACGAAAATCCACACGAGCATTGTCAAATCCCCCCCACGAAAATCCACACGAGCATTGTCAAATCCCCCCCCACGAAAATCCACACGAGCATTGTCAAATCCCTCCAACGATAAAAGCAAGTCAGGAAAACATACTTTTCCTGAATATTAAAAAGAAATCACTATGTTAACAACTATAACAATAATGATAAAAGCAAATAAGTTAAAATAAAAACGTTAAGTTAGACCACCTGGAGGCAAGGTGGGTATTTATATGCTGGGTAATTTAAGTGAGTATCACTTTCGCATCATTGAGAATCAAAATTTTTGATATGATTGAAAGGCGATCGTTGTGCAATCGATGAGGTTAACTCAAAACACTGTATTCCTGAATTTGAATCACCCAATATGAAATGACTAGTTCAACCAAAAAAAAAAAAAAAACAAACTAAAAACAGGCATGAAATCCAGGTCAGTGAACACCTTGTGAGTAGACTGTGGTCGCTCATGGCCTCTCTCAGCAAATGAGCTGTGGCTTCTGGAGAAATGCAGAGTTCCAGGCCTGAGCCAAGCATGTCCCAGCTGCGCCTGCAACAGCACACCACACCCGAAGGAACAGACTGATCAGAGACCGCCGAACTTACCTCCAAAGGCTCAACCCAAATAAGGCCCCACTGGCCAACGATGTAAGAATGTGAGCATCAATAAGGAAAATAAACACTGTATTGAAACATAATTAATTTATGAGTTAATAGTGATACTACAACAAAGTAAAACAAAAAGCCCAAAATATGAACTTGACCTCAAGGTAAACAACTAGTCAATTAGGAATTTTTTCTTTAATAAAAATTTGGAATTGAAATATCATCATTTCATAGCTCCTAATAAATCAGTAAATCTAGGCAATAGTCTTCAGTGGCTGCGGACACCACAGGGAGAGGCCAGCAGACACCAGGTGCTGCAGGTGGACCTTGCTTGCCCCGTGGGAGGAGCTCAGGAGCAGCCCCTCTCGCCACATGTGCAGATACAACATAGGGCTTCATGTGCAAAACTCGTCACAGAGAAGTGACGGATGCTCACTCTTCCACGGCATGGGCTGGATGCAGAAGTTTCGGGTGCACCATGTTTGGGAGAGGGCCTGGCTGTCAGGCTTGTGTGTGCGAACACCCTGGCAGGGCAGAGCCAGCTCAGAGGTGGGGACGTCGAGTTTCTCTGCATCATGAGTGATCTGTCCAAGGAGTTCCAGGCCAGGAGCCTGGAGAGGGAACAGACATCTAGAAGGAGGGTTTGCTCACCACCACCTGGGCTGCTTTCTCACCATCCTGTGGGCTGCAAGTCTGAGACGAATGAAGGTGCCAGCAGGTTGGGGTCTGGTGGTGCTGGGTTCAGAGACGGCCCTTCTGCCTGTGTCCTCACCAGGAGGACAGACAGCTCTGGTCTCCTCCTCTTCTTTTGGCACCAATCCCATTACGGGACCTCATCTAACCCTGGAGACCTCCCAGAGGTCCCACCTCCTAATACCGTCCCACTGGGGGTTAGGGCTTCAGCATAGAAATTTGTGGGGCAGACAAAACATTTGGTCCATGACAGCCCGGACAGCTGTGCCCACTTGGGGTGCCAGCATCACCCAAAGACCCTGAGGCTCCCGAGGGCAGCCGGCTCCAGCTGAGATTGCTCATTGCTGAGCTCCCAAAAGGAGGAAAGGAGCTGCTACATCCACATGCATCTTCCATCGTTCGGCAAGAAATAAAACTGGAAAGTGGGCCTGATACGGTCCAACCTCCAGATCCGAGTACGGGAGGTGGAGAAACGTGTTAAAGGGCTCATGGGAACACTGTGGGAAATCAGACAATGCTGTATCTTGGAGAAAAAAGGAGAGGAAGGGTCAACTCTAAGGTTACAAGAAATGCAAGAGACACACCAATTAATCATGGATGAGACCCTCTGATTCAAACCAAAAAACTCTGAGTATAATTGGGAGGCATTTGAGGAAATGAGAATGTGGATATTTTATTTGTCTGTTGCTGTGTAACATGCCACCCCAAAACACAGTGGCCTAAAATCACACCCATTTTATTTGCTTACAATTCTGTGAGCCCCGGACTTGTACATTTTATTCTGTCTTTCGTACATATTGGTAAATTTCCATAATAAAAATAAAAAGCAAAACAAATAAGTACAAAGCCAAACATACATATACACCTGGAAGGGAACAGGAATGGGCCCCACCCTACAGGGCTATGAGTGCTGCAGAATCCTAAGCAACCTCACTTGCAGACCAGAACTGGATGTGCGTACTGTGACACTGGGTGTGTGTACCACTCTGCAGCAACAAAACAATCTGAATTGTGCCAAAACCTCACCAAAGAGGCCGTCTTCCTGGCTCAACCCTAGCCAGAAGCTGAGCTACCAAAGGTACGTGCATTTTCTGCGTGCTTTATCACATCCACGGTGCTTTTCTATTTCGATTTTAAATATGGAAGAGCCGGAGAGTCCATTTCAGCAAAATGCTTCTGGTGAGAGGGCAGCTATTCCCTGCTTGGGGGCAGTGGCTTGTGGCCTCCCAGGGGGCATCTGGAGTCCGTCACACAGTAACCATACACAGAGCTAACGGCTCCTGCAGCTGTGTGGGCAATGCTGCTGCCTCCAGGCCCAGTGGCCTCTTCCCTCTCGTGCTTCTTCCCGTCTGTTCTGTGCCCATTCTCTGACCCACTCCACTGCTCTCCCCACACTCACTGAAGATCAGAGAGAGTCTGACCTTTACTCCAGCCAAGGGCTAAATCCCTGGGGGAATTTTGCAGCAAAGGGGCAGGTGGCTTACCCACATCCTCTTCCAGACATCACTGACACTAGGCTTGCTTCTGGCCCAGGCCATCCCCTGCTGGCAGAAGCATCCTGGGAGCTAGGAAAGCTCCGGGCGTGGGTGTTCCTCCTACAGGCGGCGGAATCTGCCTCCTCCACTTCCCTTCCCCCTTCCCCCATCCCCAGTATCCAGCCTCAAAGCAGTCCTGTTGATTCTTTTGCCAAAGTCATCTCTCAGCTGAACCAACACCTTCCGACTGGGCTCTCACTCCACAGTACAGAGGAAATGGGCCCTTAAGGGGGGAGATCGAGGCCAGTCACATCCACATTGAAAACGAAAAGAAGCCAAACCCTTCCCTGCAGCTTTGGGTGCTGCTGGCTCCCTGGCTCTCAGGGCAGCCTCTCAGGGTTTCTCTCTGAACTTCGACGGGGGCGCGCACCCTCCCTCCTGCGTCTCCTTGCTTTTCGCTCTGCCTCACCCCGACCTTCCCGTTTTCCCAGGCTCCCCGTGACTCTAACGGGCTGGGAGGAGGAAGCCCCTGCACGATGCACTGTGTGACACACGCTCATCGCTCCGCGAGCTTTTCTGGCCTGTGTAGTCACCGAGTCACCGTTTGTGCTCTTTCTTGCCACCCATACACATTTTCCTGAAAGCCAGACCCCTGCCTGTCCTGTGTGCCACACTCTTAGCCCCCTGGGCCCATGTGGCCAGGGTTAGTGTCCCGTAAGCATTTGCTGAATGATCCCAAATCTGACCTGGCCCGATTCTGCCACTGGTGTCTCCGTGGAGCAGGCTTCACGAGTTCCTCTCTTACGTGAGCGTTCGGCAGCCTTTGTGAAGGGAGGACGAGGCTGCAGTGCCTTCCTGGACAGAGGAATGACTCCCGCAGTGTGGGTTTTACGCATGTGCAGGCCACAAGAACGGGCACTGGGCGAAGGGCAGGCCTCTCCGCAAGCCTCTGCCCCACGGGGCACCCAGTCAGTGACATAACAAGAGCCCCGGTAGTGAGGGGCAGAACTGGGTTCGAGCTGAGGGCTCCAGAGTTGTGTTAAGTCAGAGCCGTAGAGTGAGGCTCACTATCACTTGGAGGCACAAACACCCCAAATTTTCATGGGCCACTCATGGGCAGCCTCTGCCACCAAGATTCGTGACCCGTGGAACAGCATGTTATCCCTGCTTCTCCTGACCTCTCCATGAAAGACCAGCTCTCCCGGATCCTGGGGCAACTGGACCCCAAGGGTACCTCCCTGGGGAATGGGTTTATTTTTTATCAGCAGGAATGTAGTCGTTCCCCAGGATCAGCTGCTGAAGCGATCGGACAAACCAAGCCCCAAGAAGTGGCCTTTAATTAGCCCCTGTAGTCATTCCAAACTAGTTTTTTTAAGTGCTCATTCATTCAAGTGGATGCTATGTGCTTTAAAATAAGAGCTGGCTGCGTCTCCTAGGAGAAAGTCACGCTCAGTGGCCTCTGTGAGTTCCAGCTCTCAGGTGTGGTGACCGCAGGGCAGCTCCATGCTGACGTCAGCTGCGCTCCAGGTTCAGACTGGGACCTGGAGGCAGCAGATGGGGACCTGCGCTCCCCTGACCTTGAGAGCAGGGAGGTCAGGAGCCCTGTGGGCTGAGTAATCCTCTGAAGCACTTGCTGGCCTGGAAAGAATGTGTTTTTCAGGCTTAATCTGTTATGATATGTTATTGGAAAATGTAATTTGCTGTGTAAACAAGCAGCAGACTGGCCATTCTGCTGGCAGCTGCCGGTGCCCAGAGTACCTTCCCAGAGCCGCCTTCCTGCAGGGCTCCACCCCCTGGTTATCTCAGGCCCTTGACAGATGACATGCTGGGAAAAGCCTCAAGTCTGCATAGAAAGCACATTTAATCCCTGTTTAACCAGGTGAGCTTGCCTCTTGGGACCCCCAGTTGCTAGATAAGAAGCACCTGACTTTGAAAAGGAACCAAACCCAAGCATGCACACTTCACAGCAGCTGGATTAATCCCAGCGCTCGCCGAGACTGCATGCTAAACCCGCTAAGCCTTTCTGAGAGTCTGTTTCACTTCTTTGAATACATCGGTTCCTGGGAGGGCACTGGAAATGTGTTCTCAAGCTGGTCCTGTGGGAGCCAAGGGGAGGGCAGACCTCTCACCTGACACCCCCAACCCCACCCATATCTCCCATCTTGCACCTCACACCCCGCATCTCCTACCCCCCACCCTCATCCCACAATCTTCACCCCAACCCTACCCTCTACTCCCACCACACCCTACAGTCCCCAGCCCCATTTCCCACACCCCCCACCTTTACCCTCACCCACCACCTCCCACCTCTCACCCCTCACCCAGTCCCCACCCT
>NW_012109252.1:4076951-4086319 GCF_000951045.1 Mandrillus leucophaeus
CCACCCCTCAGTCCCCCAACCCCCACTCCCACACTCACCACCTCCCTCCTGTGTGCCTCCCACTTCTGGCTCCTGGGTTTCTTTCCTTCTTCCTTACTGTGGGGCAGGGCCCTGCCCTTGGCCTTCCTGGGCCCTGGTTTATTTACTGCAGGCCTCACCCCGGAGGGTGGCATGGGACGAATCTGACCCAGGGATGCCCCCTATCTTCAGAATCCAGGGCCCTAGAGCGCTGGGTGGGGGCAGTGCTAAGGAAGTCCATGGGTCCTGGAAGAAGCATGGTCTTTAGCCTAAACTAAACCTGGGAGTGAATCCCGGCCCTGTCATTTGGGGCTCCCTGGATGCCATATCCCATCTTTCTGAACTCGTTTCTTCACACGTCTGTGGGGATGATGTTGACTTTCATGCTGATGCAGAGGTGAGGGGATCCCCTTGGCTCATAACCCTTAACCTTGTAACTGAGCAGCTTGGCTTCAAAATGCAGTCGGAAATTTTCTTTTTCTTTCTCTTTTCTTACTAGTCTCAAGCCGACTGCAGAAGCCTTTTTCCCTTAACCTTAAAACAGACTCCACATCCCTCCCTCTCCCACGGTAAACCCTGTCCACATTATCTAACTGTATGCTTACTTAGAAGTTACAGGGGTCAACCTTGAGACAGACCAAACCTGGAGACCCAGCTGCAAAATTCCAGAGATCCCCTTGAAGCCGTTAGCCCACAACCTGGTCGTTGTTGTGATTATGCCAGTCCATGCTCCAGGAGGACTGTGATAGCCACTGAGACAAGAGACACAGATCTCACACCCCACATCGCTCACTTACCGTTACAAAGTGAAATACCTCCCACATCAAGCTTTCCTTCGTAAACCCCTGCCCTCAGCCCAACCTTCAAAGCAGTTTCTCTAGGTGTAAACCTGGCCACTTCCCCCTGTAGCCATGGAAATAAAGTGGCTTTCCATTCACCGCTCTTGCTGTTGAGTTTGCACACAGCAAGCAGCCCAGCCTGCACTGGCTCACAACTTCTCAATTGCCTCCTTCTGTGAGAGAGGATGAGGTGGTCGGGCTCCACAAAAGACCTCAGATTAAACAGCTTCAAAGCTCCCCCTGGGGCAGCCTTCCTCTGTTCTCAACCTCTTTACCACCCTGCCTGCAGGATGCAATGGTCCTCACTGCAGATGGAGCATCCCACTCACTGAGGAAGCACCTGCTCAGGAGGGTGTGATGACTGGGGACATGCAGCCGGAAGCCAGTGAATACCCACCACTCCCCTCCCCATGCTCCTTGCAGGATGTCCTGTGTTCAAGCCAGGGCAGTGACAAGGAAGGTCAGCACAGCCCCATGCTTCCAGCAGCTCAGTCTCTTCTGTGAGTGGCAGCAGTGCGAGGTGTGGGTTGGATAAGTGTTTTGGACCCCAGCGCTAAGGTGGGCTACGTGGAGCTCCCAGGATGCTGGGGTCACAGGCCCCAGTGAGTAAAGCTACCACGAGGTTGGGGAAGGGAAGAGAGGCCGAGGTCAACAGCTTCACTTGGACTTTAGTTGTCCCCGGCCACAGCATTCCAACAATGCACGTTGTGCACCTGCAATCAGAGCCCATACCCTTCGTGAGCAGGAGCAGTGGAGGGGCTGGCACAGGAAGCATTCTCTGCGCCCCTGCCCACCTGCATAAAAGATTTTGTTGGCCACCCCAAAAGTAGAATAAAGCAGCCTGAATCATAATTAAGATGAAAGAAGGGGAAAAGGTAGACAGTAATTAAGCAAGAAAAGCAATAAAACTCAAATGGAGATAATATCGACATAGACATGTGAGTTTGCTGCACTTCTGGTTCCAAGCTTTCTGGAAGTATTTGCTAAAAGGGGTCGTCACGGGCCAGTCTTGATTCAGAGTCCACAAGATTAAAACAAGCCCTTACTCAGGGAATGTGCTGCTCTTCCTGGTTCTAGAGTCAGCAGACAGGGATTCCTCTTGGGAGGCCCCACGGTGTGGCACAAGCAGCTCAGGGACACACAGAGGAGGGAACCCTCTCAGGCTCAACAGCTGTGTGCTTGCAAAAAACAGCAGAAGCTGGCTGTCCACAAGGAAGCACCCTGAGTCCTGGAAAGTAAGGCTACCCAAGGCAACTGGCAAGAAGTCACAGGTAAAGCGTGTGCCCGTCCTTACTCTAAATGTGTACTCTTTGGTCTTGGTCTCTGCACATGTGGGCCCTCAGCTTTTCTTAATGTGTAAAGTCAGTTAATTGCCATTGAATCAGTGCCTGCTAGGTGACCGCACACTAGACGCTAAGGTGACAAGGCTAAGAAAATAAGATGCTGGAATTGTACACTCGAAAATGGTTAGGATGGTAAATTGTATGTTATATATAGTTTACCAGAATTTTAAAAGGTAATGAATAAATAAGGTAAAACCCCCTGCCCCAAGGCACTCACAGCCTTGGGAAGGGCATATGGCTTCTAAGTGTGGGGAATCTGTAGCTCCAAGGCGATTTGTTGGAGCCATCTCCCTGGTCGTGTGTGGGCGCACCCTTCCTGGGCAATGACTCCACCATCCCGCTTGTCGCTGTATTTGAATGGCCCTGTGTGTGCAGACGGCACAGATGCACCATAATGAGAGTCCTTGTGTCCTTGCCTTGGGTGACACAAATGTGGCAGAGACTATAATGTTTTATCTAGACTACAGGATGTGAATTCCTGTGTGTTCTTGCACTACCAACTTTAATAATGTCTTTGCATGCCATATATTCTCTAACAGGCAGTAACAGATATAAACGGTCCTGGGTGCTCAGCGCTGCTGGGTTTTGGGGTCTGCTTTAGGGGAAACATGATGGCCAGGGTGTGAAAAGCTTTCTAAAACCTGGCACCTGGTGTGTTTGCTCTTGTAAAACACGTCCCCAGAACCAGCGGCCACCTGGCCTCTGGGGCCCCCTGCAGCTTATGTGAATACACGTGGAGTGATTACACATGTGGAGTGATTACACGTGGAGTGACTACACATGTGGAGCGATTACACATGGTGGGATTACATGTGGAGCGATTACACACGTGGAGTGATTACATGTGGAGCAATGACACACGTGGAGCAATTACACACGTGGAGCAATTACACATGTGGAGCGATTACACATGGAGTGATTACACACGTGGAGCAATTACACATGGAGCAATTACACACATGGAGCGATTACACACGTGGAGTGACTACACATGTGGAGCGATTACACACGTGGAGTGATTACACATGTAGAGTGATGACACACATGGAGCAATTACACACATGGAGCGATTACACACGTGGAGCGATTACACATGTGGAGTGATCACACGTGGAGCGATGACACATGTGGAACAATTACACACGTGGAGCGATTACACGTGGCGGAATTACATGTGGAGTGATTACACACATGGAGCGATTACATGTGGAGCGATTACACATGTGGAGCGATTACATGTGGAGTGATGACACACATGGAGCGATTACACATGTGGGGCAACTACACACGTGGAGCGATTACACACGTGGAGCAACTACACATGTGGAGTGATAACACACGTGGAGTGATTACACACGTGGGGCGACTACACATGTGGGCGATTACACACGTGGAGTGATTACACACGTGAGGCGACCGAAACGGATGCTCACGGCTACTTTCCCACCCTGGAGGAGACTCTGCCATCTGGGCTTGGACTAAGGTCAAGGCAGTGTGTGAATCCGATTTCCCCCCTTATGTAATAAGGTGTTTTCCAGATCTGTGGACCTGTTACGTCATGGCTTTTGAACAAGAATGAAAAAGGTAAGTGAGAAAACGAACAAAACAAATATATCTGTAGGAATTCAGTGCTCTCAAAGAACTGCAGCTCATTGCCTTCTCAAATCTCAGATACTGCTATTCAAAGGAGATAGGATGCAGTAAAAATAAGTAACACAACGATTTCTGAGTGTCCATTTTGGGTAACTGTTGACTATAAGCCTCAGGTATTGCTTCTTTTGTGTGTGTCTCTATTGCTGTGTGTTTAACCCAACTGACCAATTTAGAAAATGTAATATTCTTTTGATATTTCAAAAATTTAAAAAATTAATTCAAAAAATTAATTCAGAAATTGTATGATTTTCACTAGAAGGCAAATAACATCAAAAAGGTATTTTAATGAGAAATTTCATCATTAGATATTCTTTTAGATTTTTTCCTCTGGAATTGCAGATGTTTCTGGAAAGAGCAAAGTGGTATCATGACTTCAGAGTGAGAATGTGGGACAGAGGCGGGCGGGAGGAAACACATTTGGTGGGAGGTGGACACAGGCCTAGAGCCGGAGCTGGGGAGCCTGCAGCCTCCAGTGTGGGATTTGGTCAGCAGTGCAGGGACAGCGCTTCTCATCGCCCCTCCCCTCACTGCACTCTCAGAGCCCCCACGGCCGCTCTTGGGTTGCTGCTCTTCAGAACCTGTCACACTTTCCCAGAGAATTCATCTCATTTTCTTAACAGTTTGCACAGGTCTTCCATGCCCTGTTGAGTTCCCAGTGCGACGTTCCTCCCATTGCATGCATTGATCAGTTTAGGCTTTGTTGTCTGCTCTGTGTGGTGAGGCTGGGGGGCTGGAACTGTGTCTTATTACTTTGTGTATCTCTGGTGCTAAATCTGGAGGAGATGTACAATCTGTTTCTTTTTAAAAATTAATTGTTTGATCCCCTTCGCCCACATGGCCTAAGGTGACCTAGTCCATCATGAATTCCCCCAGGCCTCTGGTTCCTACTTTCCCATTTACCCAGGTGTCCACTCCACCCCCTCCCCTGTCCAGGAACTCTGACCTGCTCCACCTCCTTACTCAAGCCTGTCACGGCGCCATCTCTGACTCTCCTGATGTCACTAGCTCTGGGTTCCCTCATCTCCTCGGGTATTTAGGGATCACAGCATTCATTTGTACATTTCACTTGCCCACCTTCCCCACTGCCACCGACGGACTTGCTTCTCCAGGAACGCAAATCCTACATAGTGAATTGTAAATTTTCAAGTATTACCCAAGGGTCCTCTTTGTTCCCTGCAGTGTACCAGGTTGCTGATCTCTGGATTTATTCTCCTTGGAGCTTCCTCTCTCATCCCCTTCTCTGATCTGTCCTATGTCGGGGAGCTGGCTGGCTCCAGGGGGGTATGTGTCTGGCCCAGCTTTGGCACTGCTCACTGTGAATCTGGGTAAGTCCCCTCCCCACTCTGGGCCTTGGTTTTGCCACTTGGAAATGTTAGGTTGTTTGCTTGATCGCATCCTTTCTCTACAGTTCTATGTATCTGAAAATCAACACATCTGTTCCTATTTTTCTTGATAACTCCTGAGCTTATCCATGGGGCTCTGATCTTGAATAGTGCTTCAGTACAATATTTGATACAAATTTGAGCAAAATCCAGTGAGATATTTTTAAACTATGTAAGTGTGATTTCTCCTCACTGCAACGAAGCGTTATAATTTTCATGACTATGTCTACCTCTAAAGCATCTGCCATGGTTTCGACCTCTGTGAGACTGTAGTCTTTACCGAGTGGTCAAAGCCATCCTCAGCTTAATGAAAACCAACTATGTGTTCCTAAAATTATGAAAGTTCAAAATGACAGTGCTCATTTCAGTTCACAGAAAAAACCCTTTGTGTTCATTTTTTTAGTCACCTTAGCAGAGACTCTCTCAATTGTCAGTGCTTTTCTCAAAGCAGATCTTGAAGCGACAGAGCCTGCTGTTTTGAATGTAGTTGTGCGCCCTAATTTTTTAAAAGTCTCCAGTTGCAAAAATTACGTTGTTGTTAAGGTTGAGAATGTGTGAACTCAAGGCAGTCTGTAAATGTGGTGCCAAAGCTCCTTACATTGGTATTCAAACAATGTAACCTTACAGTCAACATATAGGACAGATACTTTCCCTCCCTCCCTCTCTTTCTTTTTGCTTTTTGTTCAGTGACGGTGTTATGTGGATAAGGGAACACATTACTCCTTACACATTGTCTTTATACAACATACACTCAGACTCAGATTCAACCGCCATCCACTGCTTGCTGACATCTTTTTGAGCATATGACATCTATCAGGTAGCTGCATAGAGTTTAGGTCCAGATATTCATGGGTTCTGCATAGGAGCTCAGCCTCTAATAAGATCTGTGACAATGTCCATCACTTACCCGTCTTTTAATATTCCTGTCTTGATATTCCATTTTTACTTTATATTTTCTATCTTCATTTGGTTTTACGTTATGAAATATTTCATTGTAAACCGTTTCAAATCTTTTCTGGAACAGGGCGGCACAGAAACAAACCTCTTACTCTTCTCATCCTTCCTTCTTTTTTTCTTGGGGGAGGGTGGTTATTTCTGAATTTTATTTTAATTTAATTTTATTTTAAGTTATGGGATACTTGTATAGGATATGCAGGTTTGTTGCATAGGTAAACATGTGCCATGGTGGTTTGCTGCACCTATCAACCCATCACCTAGGTATTAAATCCTGCATCCATTAGCAATTTTTCCTGATGCTCTCCCTCTCCCCGCTCCACCCCCGCAACAGGTCCCAGTGTGTGTTGTCTCCATCCCTGTGTCCATGTGTTCTCATTGTTCACTTCACACTTACAAGTGAGAACATGCGGTGTTGGGTTTTCTGTTTCTGCGTTAGTTTACTGAGGATAACGGCTTCCAGCTCCATCCATATCCTTGCAAAGGACATGATCACATTCTTTTTTAGGGCTGCATAGTATTCCATGGTGTATATGTACCATGTTTTCTTTATCCAGTCTGTCACTGATGGGCATTTGGGTTGATTCCATGTCTTTCCCAATGTGAATAGTGCTGCAATGAACATACACGTGCATGTATCTTTATAATAGAATGTTTTATATTCCTTTGAGTATAGACACAGTAATAGGATTGCTGGGTCAAATGGTATTTCTGGTTCTAGGTCTTCGAGGAATCACCACACTGTCTTCCCCTAACCAAATTTGAAACAGTTAATGATTTATAAAATAATATATTCTTCTTTTCAAATTATCCATATTCAGTGAAACATTTCATGTGGAAACTAAAATTTGCTGGATAAAAATTTCACTTCACAGTTCACAGTCTGTTTCACTAACATTTGTGCATAAAATCTATATATCTGAAGGAAAAAATGCCTAAAAGCAAAGAGAATATGAGGGTAGCAATGGGGAAAACATAAATTGGCACCAAAATCTTTGAAAAGTATCCCAACTCAAGCTGTTTTAGGTTTTTGCTTTACTCAATTTACCTTTATCAGAGTGGCCTGAAACAATATTTATTGACCTTATAATTTATACTAAGGGATAGCATATATATTGCTTTGGGCTTTCTAAGAAATAGTAAAAGGATAAATAGTGAATTGGTCACCTAATTGGGAAAGGTAGTTCCTTGGTAAGATGATAATTTAAGATGTGAATGACCACAGTGTATTGCCCTGTCCACCCCTTCAGCCTTATGGCCTCAGGCAAGGCGGCCACTTCAGTACAGCCCTCCAGAGTCAGAGGGCCTGAGTTCAAGCCCTAACACCTTTGTCTCTCCGATTTGCCCACTCTGATACAAGGCAGGCTTCTCACTTCTCAGAGTGTTTCCTCATTAGGAGTCTGATAATAATTCAGATCCTACCTCTCAAGGGAAAAAAGGAAATAGTACATATAACAACGCTCTATATAGTATACCTTGATGTCCCTAAATTATTATATTTCTGGATGCTTTTCCTGAAGCAAGTGTTTGGCTGGACTACCAAAGTCAGTAATTTCATAGTATTTATCGTAACTACTGTCCTCTCCATTTTACCTAAAACATTAATTTTCCAGTAAGAATACACCAGAGGTTCTATAATTGTACTGCCAGACTTAATTTCTCACCCTTTCCCCCTTAGTCTTTGAATAAAACAATTTCTATACATTTATTGAAAACTCTAAGTCTGAATTATTTGATAACATTAACTTTGATTTCAGATACAGATAGATATATTTCTTCAGCCAAGTCATATTTTGATGTGGAAAACAATACTCCTAGTTCTGTTTGTCCTTTCATCCTATGGTGAAGACTTCAAGCACACTATAATTTATTCATGCCTTACCTTAGTCCTTCATGCCTCTACACTTTTATTATATGTATTTTAAATTAATTTTTTATTTTTATTTAAATTTATTTTTATTTTTTATTTTTATTACATGGTAATACATGCACAATAGAAAAAAATTAAGAGGTTAAGAAATGAAAAATAAGGTTTTGTGCCCTTCCCCACTCTTCTATTTCTACTCCCACTCTTAGCAGTTGAAGAATCCCTCCAGAAAAATCTCGTGTCTATCTAAGCACGTCCATATGGATGTGGCTTCACATTATGGGCTCTGTCAACTAAAATTGCTCTGCGCTGTGGTCTTCTGGTCCAGTGATTATGCAGGCTGCATTTTCACAAGAGCACAGGAAGTCTGCCCCACTCTCTCCAGCCCCCAGCGAGGTTGTTTCCAACATCCCACAGAGAGTTCCCCCTACATCCCCCTCCAGGGTCCCTTAGCCACGCTTGTCCCCAAAGCCCACCTGCCAATCCTCCCACGTCCCACTCCAGGTCCCACCCAATCCCCTCCCCCATCTCCCCACATACCCCACCGCCCTTGTTCCCCACACATCCCTTCCTGGTCGCCCTACATCCCACTCCAGGGTCCCCCTAACCCTCCCAATCCCTCATGCCTCCATATCCCCTGCTGGTCCCCCCACACCCCCCGTCTCCGTCCCTTCACATTCCACTGCAGGATCCTCCTAACACTCCCCTGTCCCCTCAGACCCCACTCCCTGCCCCCCCCAAATCTCACTCCAGGGTCCCCCCCAAGCCCCTCTCCCATCTCCCCACACGCCTCTTCTGGTCCCCTCTCCCCACTCCTGCCGCCTCCTCCGCAGGTGCTCACTGACCCCCAGCCGCCCCTTCCTCAGCTGCTCACTGATCTCCGGCCGCCCCCACCTCCGCAAGTGCACACTGACTCCGAGACTGCCCCCTCCCCAGATGCGCACTGACCCTCGACTGCCCGGTCCCCAGGTGCACACCGGTCCCCAACTGCCCCCTCGGCAGGTGCGCACTGATCCCTGGACCGCCCCGTCCCCAGGTGAGCACTGGCCCCTGGCTGACCCCGCCTCAGGTGCGCACTGACACCCAGACTGCCCCTCTCCAGGTGCGCACTGACTACTGTTCTGCCCCATCCCCAGGTGCACACCGGCCCCAGACTGCCACCTCCCCAGGTGATCACTGACCCCCGGACCGCACCCTCTATAGGTGCGCACTGACCCCCGGCCACCCCCTCCGCAGGAGGCACTGACGCCCGGACCGCCCCTTCCGCAAATGCGCACTGACCTCCAGACCGCCCCCTCCCCAGGTGCACACT
>NW_012109252.1:4087176-4119120 GCF_000951045.1 Mandrillus leucophaeus
CCGCCCCCTCCGCAGGTGCGCACTGACCCCTGGCGGCCGCGAGAGGGAACTGCCAGATTTTGTCTCTTGCTCCTGGGCTTCGTCTTTTTTAAACACTTTTCCCAATTATTGTTTTTCAGATTTGCCAAGTTATTTCTGATTAAACCTAAACCAACTCTTCAGCCGCGCCGTCTCAGGGACTCCAAGCCCCGCTCTGGTGGACGCCTGGAGCCGCCGCCTCCCGAGAGTCCACACCCCATCTTGACTCAAGCCTGCACTGGGTGGGTATCACAGCGCATTACTGAATAATTGGTTTGGGAGACTCAAAAAAAGTGTTATCTTTTGGGGGTGGATTGGCGGAAAATGCTTTAAAATATGAATTTTTAATGAGTATGTAAATACCAGCCTCCCTCATCTCAGACAGGAAGAAGCTGAGGTCTGGAGGTCTTCTAAAGGAGCACAGTCCAGGGAGCCACAGAAGGCTGCCTTGAGGAGTGGAACTGCTCCAGGGATAAATGCAAAGTGTCCCCTGTCGGGACAAAAACCTCTCAGAGGAGGTTAAGGCCCACGGGCCATTCTTGAGCTGCTAGAACAAATTTCCTAAGATGATTGAATAGCAGGAAACAGAGACCAAAGGAATTGAGTTGAACACAGAGAATGAAATGAAGGAACTTCACTGCCCAGCGTAGGAAAAACTGAATACCAGAGAGTGAAGTTGTCCCCATGTACAGAATCACTTACGGAATCATACAAAGTATCTGCAAAATATCTTCCTCAGAACTGGCCTTGACAGCCTTACATGTGTGGTGGAAGAAGACCTTCCTCTGATAGCACCGGAAGTGGCCTTCTTTTTCATGCTGGCACTGCGCATCCCAGCTTTCCCACACATGCCCAGCCTGATTGTGTCAACCAAGGGAGGTCGACCCAGCCTGTCCATTGGCCCTCCTCTGCAGCACTCCAACCCCAACAAGCCACTAACAACCACTGCTCTGTTTACATCTCTGTAGTTTTGCCGTTTCCAGGATGTCGTGTAAGTCACATCAAACAGTATGTGATCTCTTCAGATTGGCTGCTTTCATTAAGGAATATGCATTTAAGACTCAACATATCTTGGCATGGTCTATTCCCCATGTGCTTAGGGAATTAGCAAAAAAAATGTAGACACTTTGTAGCCTATTTTAAATGGTTATCATATTTGTGTGCAAACAAGTTTTACATATTAAATTATGAGCTGAGCAAGGCAGATTTAGCTTAATAATTTGGAAATGGGAAATGATGGCTTCTACCCTTTTTTGCAGCTGTCATAATTGTCCATTATTATATCTCTGGCCAAAAACATTTTTATGTCATTATCTGTTTTTAATTTATTAATAATTTCTTAAACTAGACCATATCAATTTTTTTATTTCATTAAAGCTTTCTTCCATTGCTATAACTGTATATTTAATATGAACATACTTTATGATATATTCATATTAAACATTGTCAGCTAGGGCTGGCTGTGGTGGCTCACCCCTGTAATCCCAGCACTTTGGGAGGCCAAGGCGGGAGGATCACTTGAGGTCAGGAGTTTGAAAGCAGCCTGGCCAACATGGTGAAACCCCATCTCTACTAAAAATACAAAATAAAAATTAAAATTAAAAAAAAGCTGGGCGTGGTGGCACGCACCTGTAGTCCCACCTACTCAGGAGGCTGAGGCACAAGAATTGCTTGAGCCCGGGAGGCGGAGGTTTCTGTGAGCCGGGATTGTGCCACTGCACTCCAGCCTGGGTGACACAGCAAGACTCTGTCTCAAAAAAATAAAAATAAATAAATAAATATACATTGTCAGCTAATTCTGGCGTACAATAAAAAGGTAAGAAAACATTTTCCTTCTGATATTCTTAGTTGCATTCCAGGGGTAGCATGATTTCCCAGGAACATTAAAAATTCCTTTTGGATTTTATTACACAAATAAGGCACAGATCCCTTTTTATCATTAGCTACATGACTAGCTATGTTGACTTTATGATAACTCTAAATTGGGAAAGGCAGCCTCGGAAAGAAGAGCTATTCAGAGTCGTCTTGGACTCGGCTCTTAATCAGCAGATGTGGTGAAATACCGGAGGGATGTGGGAATCATTTGTCTGGTGTGTATGTGCTGAAATGGGTAAGTGTGGGTACACTCAGGAAAGCTGGGGCCTGACGTTTGGGAAGTAGGGTCAGTGCAGTGCAGTTTACCGTGTGGGAGGGCATGAGGACTCATCGTGCAAACTGGATGAAAGGAGAAGGGTTGTGATAAGGAGAGGGTCTCTGATAATGTATCTGACAGGTGATAAGCTGGGTCTGATATCTATTCCTCAAAATAACCCCTTTCAGAAATTTGAGATTCAGAGACAGACCTTCGTTACAATTCTAGCTTTGTCATTTTCTAGCCATGTAATTTTGTCATATTAATAAAGCTTTCTGAACCCGGTTCATATAAATGGGACACTGATCTGTAAATAGCAAGGTTATTGTGAGTATTAAAAAATCAGATATATGCAAATCACAGTCACCGGATCTCAATTACTAGTACTAGAATTTTTCTTCTTTTTCTGGTACTTCAGACTTAAAGGGTGGTAATCCTAACCCTTCATGATACACATGATACATGGTCATTTGCCCATGCTATAGTTATTAACGTTGTCTTATATGGTACTTAAATTTGACAAATGCTTTTTATATCCATAAATTAGGAAATTAAGGGATATTACTGCTAATGATAATTACTAAAACAGAACTCTAGATTTCACAAAGATATCTGGAGTCAACTGAATTTCCTCCAAATCTGACTCCCTTGCCCTATAATTCATGTGTTGACCTGCCCTTTGGGAGTCGTGGGACACAACAGTAGCATTATCACATGTGCTCTTGTTTCTTGCACAGTGGATTTTGGTGCTAGATTTGCATGTTGAAAGTCTCTTGCTCCACCTATCATTAAATAGATTCCAAAGTAACCTGGCCGCATGTCTCACTGTGTTGCCCAGTCTTGTATTGAATTTCTGGGCTCAGAGCGTGAGCTATCACACCCTGCCGGTTTTTTGGTTTTTTGTTTTTTTGTTTTTTTTTTTAAATATAAAATAAAGTTCTCCCTTTTCTTCCCACAGACCTCATAGTTTTTTAACAGTAGAAAAATGGTTTCAAAATTATATAACCATTTATAAAATAAATGGAAATGAAATGAGGCTGGCTCACTTCTAGTTTAGTGGAAGACTCAAAACTGGAGACAGGAGCCAATTAGATTCAGAGGCAGATTTCAGAGGCTGGGCAGGGTGGCTCATGCCTATAATCCCAGCACTTTGGGATGCCAAGGTAGGTGAATTACTTGAGCTCAGGAGTTCAAGACCAGCCTGGTTAATATAGTGACAATATATTTACCAAATATATTGTCTTTATTGGTGTTTAGATATTATATTGGATAATATCTTTACCAAAAAAAAAAAGAGAAACACACACACACAGAGACAGGTTACACAGGAAAGCTCTCCTTAAGCAGGGAACACAGAAAATAAACTTAATTAGCACTACATTCCTGGGGACATATCCTGATTACACAGGTATCAAACTCATCTGGGCTTCTTGTGTGGGATGCTCCCCTTTTAAAACTTTGATTGGATTTATGAGACATTTAAAAAGTTAAACCTCTCATAAAATAATGGAGAAAAACGATAAGGGCCTTGTGAGAGTTTATTTGAACATTTAAATGCAGCTCTTTAAAAAAACCTTAAGGTAAATGCCAGTAACTTTAGTTAAGGGTTTGCACTTGGGAGAAGTTATTTCATTTAGTGAATATAACCACAATCTTTTTCCTCATCTTCACACACAATTAAAACAAATACAGCTGCTGCAACACTATACAATTCTTATGTACTAGAGCAAAAACAAAATATAAATGCACTTGTATTTATAAAACTTTGGTCAAGCTGTCCATAAGAAAAATCACCCTATTTTTTCCTCTAAGTTTCTAAAATGTCATTTACTGTATCCCAGCATCTATAGTTATTTAAAAAATTTTAGAAAACTTTTTGTGCATCATCATCATTTTTATTCCCTGGCTGTTTGGTTTAGTGGCAAAAAACCAAAACCATCAAAAATTATGTTTCTCTTGAAGTCACTAAGTTGGTCTCAAGGAAGACAGCGCTGCGTCCACTGGCCCTCAGCAGTAGGGACGTGTGGAAGATCACAGCAGCCAGGTCTGTGCAGTCAAGGTGAAAGGACTGCTTGCATGGCAGACATCAAACAAATTCCAGTGAACAGACTGCAGACTCTGGCATCTCGTCTTCTGATTTATCTCTTCCAGGGCCGTAAACTTCTTTAGGCAGACACTGTAGAAGGCTTAGTCTTCGAGCTATTCTAACTTGTTCTTCTTCAGTCAGCAGTTTTGCTAATAGAGACTGGCCAGGTGCTGGGTGATAGACTGGACCTGGAGCTTGTTTCAGATGTGGCAGTGGGGGCCTAAGATCCTGCCCTGTCCGTGTCATCTGAGGTGGGGCGTCTCAGTCAGTTTCCCGTCTTCCCAGGTTCGGGTGGGTGATCAATGCACTCTCTGACAGAGTTCTTCATGTAGCCTTAACTCACTCCTTTCACCTAAGGTTCAGACAAAAATAAAAAGTAACTTATTTAAACTTTAATCACATGTGACCCTCTCCTTGAAGATCATAGATATAGATACAGATTTACCTAGTTATATACATATCTATTTGTCTGAATAACTCCCAATAACCCTGCTGCTGGGGTTCTTTACCAGTGTCACAAGTGAGCTGAATGTGGGCTCAGAAGGCTTTAGTAACATGACAAAATTTCACAGCTCCAAATTGGGTCCAGTACATCTTTTTCCTTTTGTTTGTTTTTTTATAGGGGGTCTCCCTCTGTTGCTCAGGCTGGAGTGCAGTGGTGCAATGATATCTTGCTGCAGCCTCCAACTCTTGGGTTCAGATAACCCTCCCATCTCAGTCTCCCCAGCAGCGGGGACTATAGGCATGTGCCACATGTCTGGTAAGCTTTTAATTCTAGTCTAACTGTAACACCACTCACACACTCACATATCTAAATGTGGTCACCTTGAGAAGTACATCCTATACCTAGGTTTTATCATTGATTTCAAATTTTAAAAAATCAGAGGCCACACCCTATAATCATAACCTTCTCTCCTTTGGGCATGTTCACAGAATCATTTCCAATGCCCACATTTTTCTGCTGCAGGGACCCTAGAGTTAGTAGAACCTAGTTTCTTTCCATTGGCCCTCAAAGTTCATCATTTTCACTGCTTAGCTTAATCACCATGATGCTCTTCAATATTGACCAGCAGCATCAAAAATTATCTGTCCATTTGACCTCTTACTGCCTCGTACTGTCTGATCTTACTCTGGATCTAAACACCAGTCTTAGTGGCTTCATATTTTTTCCTATTCGGCAGCCAGTTCTGACAGAGAACATGACTAGGAGACTGATCCTGGCCTAATATGGACACACAATACCCAGTAACTCTCAAATATATCTGGCAATCCCACTGCATCTTGCTATCTAAATTATTCTTGTAGCTCCATAAATACTTCAGATCTACTCCATGGCTTTTGCGTCATGCACATACTTATCTTTATCATACTTTACACAGATAGAATTTCCTTCTCCTACAAAGATGAATTAAATTTTTTCACCAATTACCTTAGCTCTCTGTCATGAAGTCTACAGTTATACTTTAATCCGTACCCATCCATTACTACTTCTTGCCCATAAAACTGAAGTATTTTCTTCCCTTGTCATGTTTAATGGATTCAAACTAAAACTTTATCTCCTGCCCTTGGGAGCTTCATGTTACCACTTACACAATAAATCTCCTTTACCAGCTCCCTCTCCTACTCTTCCCAATCTATCATCATGAAGCTTTTGAAATAAAAACCTCATTTAAACCTATTTTCTCTCTAGTATCTGCTTTCCTTTGCTTTCCCTCACAGTTGAACTGAAAATTGAAAGTCAAAGTGGTAGCATTTCCTCATCCCCTCTCACCGTTTGACTTACTAAGACCACCAATGGTCTGTTCATTAATATGTCTTGCCAGCACCACCAATAATTGTTCCATCAAATACCTAATGGGTGATCCTTAGTCTTTTACTTAGAACAAAACAGAACTGAACTATTATCTGCCTTTCATACTACCATTTTAAAATTACTCTGTAGTCTCTATTCCCCTGAGTTCTCTGCAAAGAGCACAAATCATACTATTAAAATGACCCAGAATTCCATCCTAGACTCTCTCCTCTCTTCTTTTTGCACACTATCTTGGAACTCTTAATTCAATTGCTTCCATTTCTTCCGTTGCTATCTCCAAACTGACAGTGACAGATTCTTGTCTGGATTCTACTTCTGAGATCATTTCCACTTGCACAGTTGCAGACAATGAAATGTCTACGGACATTACCTCCCCCACAAAACCATATAAAAATACACCCCCTAGTCACCAATATTTGTTAATGACAACACCAGGCATCCATGAACCAATCTTTTACAGGGCTCCTAAGAAGTGGACAATCACAATTAAGCATGACTTTATCTGTTCCCTGTTTACTATCACCCTTCATCCACATGAACATCCACCCCAATCCACACACATTTTTTTCTTCATTCTTCCTTTCCCACAGTCTAAACATACATGTCACTTCTCGGAGAACTATTCTCGATCTCAGCCTATTGTACTTATTTATGTACTGTATACTTCCACTAATCTAATTACAGAAAATCAACTCTTTTTTTTTTTTTGAGACAGGGTCTCTCTCTGTCCCCCCAAGCTGGAGTGCAGTGGTATGATCACAGCTCTGTGTAACCTCCAATTCCTGGGCTCAGGGTGGTCCTCCTGCCTCAGCCTTCTGAGCAGCTAGGACTACAGGCATGAGCCACCACCATGCCCAGGTAACTTTAAATTTTTTTGTAGAGATGGGACCTCAGTATGTTAGCCATGCTGGTATCCAACTTCTGTCCTCAAGTGATCCTCCTGACTCAGCCTTCTAAAGTGGTGGGATTACAGGCATTAACCAACAAGCCCGGCCCAGAAAAATCAACTCCTGTGTGCCAAGATTAGATAAGTTTTCCTCTGACCGTTACATACGAACTAGAATTTGAGAAAAATTACATGTCCACAGTAACCTAAACTCCCCTCAGAGAGCTTGCCACCAAATACCTGTAGTCCAATTAAACAATAATAATTTTCACATTAAAATTTATTGACCGAAATAAATGGGGTGTGTCTGCCCTGGCGAAAATTTCTCCAGTACTCACCAGAAACCAAACAGAGGAAAATCCAATGGAGCCAGGTGTTTATGGTGGTCGCCGTCACCACACTCCGGTGCTCAGAGCGTCTTCCACTCTCCCAGGAAAGCACCATTGGAGTGGTGAACCCTCTTTTTATGCAGTTGATAACCTCATCAATTATGTGCTAATCAGTCCTATCATCTCATCAACCATATAATCCAAAGGACCCAGCTGAATAACTTGGGTCCTGTTAAGCCAAATCTAATCAAGCCTAGCCTCTTTAGCGAAACATTTCTCCTCAGGCAAATTGTGTATATCCAGTTAAGGAAAGTTGATTATGTCCCCGGATTTTGCACCCAAGTTATTCAGGTGTGGTGACGGCGACCTCCATAAAGACCTGGCACCATTGAATTTTCCTCTGTTTGGTTTCTGGATTTAGAGCCACAGGAAATCTTGGGATTACAACTTTGTTTGCTGCACATAAACCCTGAACAAATCTCCAACTTGTCCATTCGATTTTTGACTGGTAGGATCGGAATGTTGTAGGGACTAGGCAAGGGATTATAAATCCTCATTTAATTAATTCCTCTATAATTGTTGAAAGTCCCTGAACTGCCTCCAATTTTAGTGGATATTGGGAAAATTTAGGCAATGGTTTAGAATAGTCTATTTGATATTTTATAGGTTTAATACTTTTAATTTTTCTTATGTCATTTGAGGAGAACACCCACAACATTTGAGTACTTTAGAAAGGTGAGGGTTTGTGTACATCTGAGTGTCAATGTTATCAATTCCTGCCTGTAGAGAACAGAGAACTTTGTGTTCTGGTGAATCTGGAAACTCCAAGATGATTTCTCCCTTGAAAGAGAATGTTATGTGTTCTCTCAACTCAGAAAGTAAATCTCATTCCATCAAATTTCCTGGGGCAGTATCACATAGGAGGAAAGCATGTTTTTCTAAAACGGTCCAAGCATGATTTGGACAGGTTGAGACATGAGGATTCCCTGGATATGATTTGAAACACCCACCACAGAAATATTTTTTTACTCAGAGGGATATTTTGATTTATTAGAGTTGTTATTAAAGTGAATACAGTGACTCTAGTAACCACAAATAGTGTACAAGAATCTTCATCATCTTAATATTAGTTAATAGCTAAGATTTGGAAGCAACCTGTGTCCATCAACAAATGAATGAATAAAGAAAATGTGTTATGTATACACAGTGGAGTACTATTCATCTATAAAAAACAAAGAGATCCAGTCACTTGCAACAATATGGATGGAACTGAAGATCATTATATTAAGTGAATTCAGCCAGGCACAGAAAGACAAACATCACATGTTCTCACGTATTTGTGGGATCTAAAAATGAAAACAATTGGGCTGGACGCGGTGGTGCACACCTGTAATCCCAGCACTTTGGGAGGCTAAGAGGGGGCAGATCATGAGGTCAGGAGTTTGAGACTAGCCTGGCCAACATGATGAAATCCCATCTCTACTAAAAATAAAAAAAATTAGCTGGGCATGGTGGTGGGCACCTGTAATCCCAGTCACTCGGGAGGCTGAGGCAGGAGAATTGTTTGAACCCAGGAGGCGGATGCTGCAGTGAGCCAAGTTCATGCCATTGTACTCCAGCCTAGGCGACAGGGTGAGACTCTGTCTCAAAAAAAACAAAACACAAAACACAAACAAATAGAAAAGAAAATAATTCAACTCATGGACATATAGAGTAGAAGGATGGTTACCAGAGGTTGGGAAGGGTAGTGGGTTGGGGAGCTGGCAGTGGGGAGGTGGGAGTGGTTAATGGGTACAAAAAAATAGAATGAATAAAACCTACTATTTGATAGCACAATAGGGTGACTATAGTCAATAATAACTTAATTGTACATTTAAAAATAACTAGAAGAGTGTAATTGGATTGTTTGTAACTCAAAGGATAAGTGGTTGAGGGGATGCATTACCCCATTCTCAATGATGTGCTTATTTTACATTGCATTCTATATCATAATATCTCATGTACCCCATAAATATATATACCTACTATGTACCCATATTTTTTTTTAACTTCAAAAAAAGGTATTACAGGAAGTACCTCACCAGATAATTCCTCAGGTCCTCCACCCCTGCAGAGTGGATTATTGTCAAACCCTCAAGGACTTTCTCTGATGGGAAAACAGTGTGGCCCAAAGGGAGCCAGCCTATTAGAGGACTACTTCAAGAGTGGATGACATGTCTTCCAGAGACCTCACTGTTTGCAATGAATGCAGCCATCTCGAGATACAGACCTCACCCAGGGTTCCTTTGTTTAGGACAGCTCAGTTTTGAGTTATAATATATATAAGGAGGTCTGTTTCTTTAGCTGTTGTACGTATGATATTAGTTTATTAGCCTGTTCATTCTTTCTTTTAGCATGTTTTATTGCTCTAAATGTCTTTCAAAGAGCTTACTCGTAGTGACCAATTGGGTCATATCAATGACTTTCTATCCAATATTATGTTTTTTAATCTGGTCACCAAGCTCTGTTAAGAGTTTATTCATTTAAAAGACTGTAAAGCACTTCAGTTGTTCCATTATGTATTTTAAGCCTAGAATGATTTTATACATAAAATTTTAGTCCAGGTCTGTAATAAGGAACTGGTTTATACTTTTTGTTTGTTTTCATGACTGGATAATGGACCAGGCAATTTTTTGTGGGAAGACAATGGAAATAGCACTTAAGAGGTATTTTTTTTTTTCCCTGATATCCTTTGTGCCACTCCTGTAGGAGTAGCTTTTGAAGGAACAGTAATACAGTCATAAATTTTGTTTTTTAATCTTTTTGAGACAGATTCTTACTATGTCACCCAGACTGGAGTACAGTGGCACAATCATGGCTCAGTGCAACCTTGACTTCCTGGTCTCAAGCCATCCTCACATCTCAGCCTCCTGAGTACTTGGGACTACAGGCGCATGCCACCACATTCAGCTAACTTTGTTTTCTGTTGTAGAGCCATGGTCGCACTATGTTGCCCAGGCTGGCCTTGAACTCCTGGGCTGAAGAGATCATCCCACCTCAACCTCCCAAAGTCCTTGGATTTCAGGTATGAGCCACTGTGCTGATCCTAACCATGGTTAAAATCTGACAAAAGTTCCCAATTGACAAGAAAATTTGGTTATATTTATTATATGTAGCATTTTATAACAACCAGAATCATGTCTTACAGCTTCACATCAGGTCCCTGAGATCTTTATAAGTTGTATATAAAATTAGAATACTTACATTTATAATATATTTATATGAATATAACTTTAGAAGATATTTAACAAAAGTATGACTGATGACAGATTTTCATGAATTTATATAATTTTTGGAACATTTATGTCAATAACATGCCTATAAGTGTAACTGAAAGATCTTCCATCACTTAGCACTTGACAATGTCTCCCATATATTTTATCAAATAAGTCTAACCATTTAATCTCTATAAAGTAAGAAGCAATATTTTTAAGGGTTTCCAGGGGTCAACCTTCAAAATCCCAAAGTTAGTTTTAGGCCAAAAAGAATTAATGTAGGTTTTTAATCTTGAAGAAACCTGCCAAAGATGTCAGAAGACTCGAAACACTCAATCAAGCAGAATCAGGGGTCATCGTTAAATAATAGCAATACATAAAGTTACTTGGATGTAAAAACATGAACCCTTTTATAGCTCTGTTTTCCTAAGTAATCTAAAACCTAATTAAGAGAAGACAAGAGTTGCCTTGAAAACATGTACAGTCTTTTTGTCTTTTAGGCTAGTTATTAGAAAGGTAAAAAAAAAATTTCCTGTAGTGCGATTGCTTTTGTTTATAAGAAGCCCATTTAGATTATTTGGAAGTGAAAAGGTTACTTGAATTTCATCAGACAGGTGGAGAGTGTCCGGGACTGTGAGTGTACTCTGTATTATAGAGAAACGTAACCGAAAAACTGGTACCTTGGACAGGGAAATCCATGGCTCTTAGTAACCACATGAAAAGTTACCTGACTATACATATGGAATAATTTTGATATATCAAGAAAAACGGGCCAACTTTGGTGGCTCACGCCTGTAATCCCAGCACTTTGGGAGGCTGAGGTGGGATGGTCTCTTTACCCAGGAGTTTGAGATCAGGCTGGAACATAGTGAGACCCCATCTCTATGAAACTAAAAATAAAAACTTAGCCAAGCGTGGCTGGTGTTGTGGGAGGAACCAGGTGAGAGGTAATTGAATAATGGAGGTAAGTCTTTCCCGTGCTGTTCTCGTGATAGTGAATAAGTCTCATGAGATCTGATATTATAAGAAAGAGCTTCTCTGCACAAGCTCTGTCTTTGCCTGATGCCATCCTCCTAAGATGTGACTTGCTTCTCCTTGCCTTTTGCCATGATTGTGAGGCCTCCTCAGCAATGTGAAACTGTAAGTCCATTAAACCTTTGTTTTTTTTAAAAAATTGCCCATCCTCAGGTATGTCTTTATCAGCAGCATGAAAATTAGACTAATATTATAAATTGTTACCAGTAGAGTTGGGTGCTGCTGAAAAACTAGCCGAAAATGTGGAAGCGACTTTGGAACTGGGTAACAGGCAGAGGTTCTAACACTTTGGAGGGCTTAGATGAAGACAAGAAAATATGAGAAAGTTCAGATCTTCCTAGAGACTTGTTGAATGGCTTTAACCAAAATGCGGATAATGATATGGACAATGAAATCCAGGCTGAGGTGGTCTCAGATGGAGATGAGGAACTTGTTAGGAACTGGAGCAAAGGTGACCCTTGTTATGTTTTAGCAAAGAGACCACCAGTATTTTGCCCCTGCCCTAGAGATATGTGGAACTTTGAACTTGAGAGAGATGATTTAGGGTATCTGGCAGAAGAAATTTCTAAGCAGAAAAATGTTCAAGATGTGACTTGGGTGGTGTTAAAGGCATTCAGTTTTATAAGGGAAGCAGAGCATAAAAGTTCAGAATGTTTGCAGCCTAACAATGTCATAGAAAAGAAAATCCCATTTTCTGAGGGGAAATTCAACCCAGCTGCAGAAATTTGCGTAAGTAATGAGGAGCCAAATGTTAATCCCCAAGACAATGGGGAAAATATCTCCAGGCCTTGTCAAAGATTTTCACAGCATCCCCGCCTATCACAGGCCTGGAGGCCAAGGAGCAAAAGTGGTTTCATGGGCCAGGCACAGGGTCCCTGTATTATGTGCAGCCTAGGGACTTTGTGCCCTGCATCCCAGCCACTCCAGCCATGGCTGAAAGGGGTCAATGTAGAGTTTGGGCTGTGGCTTCAAAGAGTGCAAGCCCCAAGCCTTGGCAACTTCCACATAGTGTTGAGCCCACGAGTACATGGAAGTCAGGAACTGGGGTTTGGGAACCTCTGCCTAGATTTCAAACAATGTATGGAAATGCCTGGGTGCCCAGGCAGAAGTTTGCTGCAGGGGTGAGGCTCTCATGGAGAACCTCTGCTAGGGCAATGTGGAAGGGAAATGTAGGGTTGGAGCTCCCACACAGAGTCCCTACTGGGGCACCACCTAGTGGAGCTGTGAGAAGACGCCCACCATCCTGCAGACCCCAGAATGGTAGATCCACCAACAGTTTGCACTGTGCATCTGGAAAAGCTGCAGACACTCAATGCCAGTCCATGAAAGCAGCTGGGAGGGCAGCTATATCCTGAAAAGCCACAGTGGCAGAGCTGCCCAAGACCATGGGGGCCCATCTCTTCCATCAGCATGACCTGGATATGAGACATGGAGTCAGAGGAGATCATTTTGGAGCTTAAGATTTGATTGCCTCGCTGGATTTTGGACTTGCTTGGGTCCTGTAGCCCCTTTGTTTTGGCCAGTGTTTTGGGCCATGTATTGTTACTAACCTGTGAATTGCCTGATTATATTTATTTTTATTTTTTTGTTTTCTCTCAGATTTTTGATATAATTAAATTTTATTCTAAATTTTCTAAAGAATGTTTTCATGTTTTCCAATTTTATACTTAGCACTTGCATACCATGTTTGTTCATGGATATCACAAAAGGCAAGGATTTAATTACATTTATTTCCGTTCGTGATTAGTGATATGCAGGGCCATCTCTAACCCCAAAATTTAGGCTCAGCACAGGAGGTCAGGTGGGTTCTTGGCTTTAAGCAGGAAAGAATTTAAGAATGAGCCACCACAGCGGAGTGAAAGCAAATTTATTAAAAAGTGAAGGAATACAAGTGCGGCTGCTCCACAGGCAGAGCAGGGCTACCCCACAGGCTGCTAGATGGGTATTTTATAGCTATTTCTTGATTGTATGCTAAATAAGGGGTGGATTATTCATGAGTTTTCTAGGAAAGGGGCAGGGAACGCCTGGAATAAGGTGTTTCCCCCACAGACCATTTAGAATAAATTCCAGACATTGCCATGGCACTTGTGAACTGTGATGACACTGGTGGGGGTGTTTTCTAGCATGCTAATGCATTATAATTCGCATAGAATGAGCAGTGAAGGTTGCTGTTCTAACCACCTTTCTTCTAGCTGATTTAGGCTGGTTTCTTTACTGTATCCTCTTATCGAGGTAGAAGGTGGGGCTGGGACACTGGACCAGGTTGAGGAGCAGCTAAAAAGGGACTGGAGCAGAAGTGGCTTTCCAATCAGACATGCCCACCAATGTGCCATGTCAATTTACCATTACCAAGGCAACACCCAGGGGTTACCACACCTTTCCATGGGTATGACCTAATGACCGGAAAGTCACTATCCCTTCCCTAGAGTTTTCTGCATAAACAGCCCCTTAATCTGCATGCAATTAAAAGTGGATATAAAGTTGACTGCAAAACTGCCCTGAGCTGCTACTGTCTGCCTATGGAGTAGCCCTGCTCTGCAGGAGCAGTCACAGAGCTGTAACCCTGCTGGAGCTATAACACTGCCTCTTCAATAAAGTTGTTTTCTTTGACCTCTAGTTTGCCCTTGAATTATTTCCTGGGCAAAGCCAAGCACCCTCTGGGCTAAGCCCCACTGTGGGGCTCACCTTGCATCAGCTTGGCACCCAACATGGCATGAAGAAAAAAGACAGTGTCATGGGAGATGGCAATTGGTAATTGAGGAGTGGCAATCTGCCAGTCAGCAGCCAGCAGCAGTCTGTGAATCAGTGATTGGCCAGCAGCAGTCTGCAATGCAGCAGTTGACAATAGGCTAGCAGCAGTCAGTGATCAGGGGGATGCTGGTCAGCGGGACAGTGATCAGCAGGATGGCAGTTGGTGGGATGAGGAGTGGAAAGGCGTCGAAGCCTAGCTGTAACATCTGAGCTGAACACAAACCAAAGGTTCTTTTCAGAACCATCATTTTCCCTGGCAGGCAGTGGAGCCATTCAGATGGGCAAACAGCCATAGTGACACTGCCTCATGTGGGGCCTACCACTCCCACCAGCAGCCTGGTGGGTTACTGACACAGTGCAGGCCCCACCCACTGCAGCAGCTGAGCCCACTGGCAGGGCAGCCATAGTGTCACCACCTTATGTGACACCCACCTCTCTGACTGGCAGACAGAGAGTTACTGGGTTACTGGACCCCCTGTGCAGGTCCCGCCCATTGTGGCAGTTAAGTCCACCCCAGCTGAGGTATCCTGGGGAGAGCTTTACCTGGGTCCCATGGGGAAAATCCGTCAGCACCACATCTGTCCTGCTGGACAGGTAAGTGTCCCTTCTGCCCCCACCCCCATAGTATCAGGAGAACTAGGAAATAAAATAAAAGCCTTTGGCTAGACCACGTCCTTGTCACCCCTTCCCTGAGTGCTTTCTCTTCAGACTCCATTGTATTGTTCCATTAGTTATTTTATTTTCAGTCCTAAAATGTGTGCAGTCTTGCGTTTGGTTTTAACTTTGTTAATTGTTTGGGGGCAATTAAGGCAGGGTACTTGGTTGTGAGAGGTCCCCACTGTTTTCACTCTGGGATGCTAGAGTCATGTTGTTTGGTGACCCCAATTTGGTCTTGGATTGACTGTTGGCCACTCTCTGGGTGCCCCAGGGTTTTCAGCATTTGGTGAAGGGAAACTTTTTGGTTGAAACTTGGCTCTTCTGAGTTTTCAGCACTGGTATTTTGGCCACCCTCCAGATGCTCTGGGTTATTTGTGTTGATATTCCCTCTAGGATTCTGAGGGATATATGAGTTATAGCCCTCTCCCTAGGGGAGTATTGGTCTTGCCCTTTTCTGCCCTATAAGTTAGAAGTATTTTAATAGCAAGTTGCTAACCTCTTCCTGTGTGCTGTCTTCCAACTAGCTTGCTCAAGCCACTCTTGGTCAAAGGAATTGGGAGTTATCAGGCCCCTGGCATAATGGAGAACCACCTACAATGGTAGAAAATTGGCCATGTGAGTACTTTTTTCAGTGTCTCTGCTACTGGATAGGTTCTCCAGCAGGTTAGGGCCTCTGAGGTCTCCCCTTGGGCAACACTGTTTACCTCTTCCGTTTCTCCCTTCCACAGTCCCTCCCTTCCATTTGTTTAGCCCACCTCTCTACCAACCGTTGCTCTCTGTGGCATTTAGGTTCAAAATCCAACTGCCCATTTGAAGCTCATAATCCACTTAAGGATTAAAGCTCATAAGCCCTAAGGAACTTGACTCAAACCCTTAGAAACCTTAGCCACCATCACAGGTCAGGCATGAAAGGGAATTCAAGTCCTTAGACTCTGGCAAATGTAATTCTCTATAAGAGACTAGCGTTGAATTATTTACTAGCTGAACAAGGAGTCTGTGAAGTTATTAGTAAAACCTGCTGCACATATATTAACAAATCTGGACAAGTTGAGATTAACATTCAAAAGATCTGTGAGCAAGTTACCTGGTTACATAACCAGGGCACTGACTCCCAACTATATCTGGTCAACTATCAAAAGTACCTTCCGAGTCTCACCTGGTTTTTACGTCTCCTAGGACCTTTGATAGCTATCCCGTTACTATTCTTTGTCACTTCCTTGTTTAAACTCTTAGTAAAGTTTGCGTCTTCTGGATTACAAAACTTCCAGGTAAAGACAATGCTGGCAGAAGAATTCCAACCCATCCTGTCTACTGACCCAGATAATGAAAAAGTGTCCTGCCTCTGGGTCCCTTAGTTGAGTTACCCAGGTATTTTTACTCCTCCAGTGCTAGGCAGGGCCTATGCCCATAAGCTCAGCAGGCAACAGTGACAGAATACAGACCTCTGCCCTTCTACAGCACCCTTAAGATTAAGGAGGAATATGTAATCTCTGAGGAGAGGATGAGGTAGGAGGTGGAACTTCACTCCAGAGGCAGGGCTCAGACACTGGACCAGATTGAGGATTAGCTAAAACAAAGCCAGAGCAAAAGCAACTTTCCAGACATACCCACCAGTGTACCATATCTATTTACCACGGCCATGGCAACACCTGGGGGTTACCTCCCTTTCCATGGCAATGACCTGATGACTCAAAACTTACTACCCCTTACCTAAAAAGTTCTGCATGAATCACTAATCTGATATCAAAGGAAATCTGGCTGTGCATGTGTGTGCTCTTACTATGGGTATCTGATACCTTGGCATCAACACAGAAACCCAGGACTGGGAGCAGGGACACATGTGGCACAGGGGGAAAATATACTGACTTCTGTCACAGCCCAAAAGAGCAGGGCCTTATGGTGGCATGTGGTAAATGGGGCAGGTGACACCAACGGATTTAATGTGATTTTAAGCTGTGAACTGTGGAGAACTTTTTCCTATAGAAATAGTCATTATTGTGAAAATTCTGATTTAAATATTTCACCCATAAAAATAGTTGAACCATTACTTGGCTTAAAATATTTGAGTTAAACATTTTTGTTCCCATCATGACTTTGTGGCTTTCATTGGACCAACCCACCATTAACAGTAACAAAACTTAAATGAAATACATGAAACAGCTGCTTTAAGGCATGAGGGTAGCCTGTTCACACAGGATTTTCTGAGGTAGAATTCATGAGAAAGGGGAGAGTCAATGATGTATCACACTGGTTTTTCTTAAGCACTTGAAAATTAGCATGAAGGGAACATAAAGCCCCAGAAGAAAGACAGCCTACCTAGGTAGAAAAAAAATAAGCAGAAATTTTTGTTTTGTGCAAAATAGTGGGGCTTCTGCTTCTGGGTAGGATGCAGTGAATAAAGATGAAACAAATATAGGAAAAAAAAAAAAAAAAAAAAACGGATTCATTTAAATTGTAAGCTTTAAAGGCCAGAGAGGAAGACATAAGATTCCAAAAGTAAAAGAGCCTTTGTTAGGAGAAGTGAGAATATTAAATATTTACACACAGAACAGAAAGGTTCTTAAAGAAAAAAAAGCCCATGGCAACAAAAATCTCTATGTTACGACACTTGTACCTGATTCTGGGAGATATTCATGCAAATTTAACCACAATTATCCAGCACTGCCAATTTTTATTTAAATAGATTCATTTGTAATTAGTTCTATTTTTGCAATGTTAAATTTTGTAATATATTGCCTATAGTTATCAATACTATATTATATACTTTAAAATTTGCTACAGGTTGTTATGTAAGTGGTTTTATCATAAAGAAAACAATGAAAAACGAGGGAAGCAACCTTTGGAGAGGATGAATGTGGCAAAGATGGTGGTGATGGCTTCATGGGCTTATCCTTATCTCTAAACTTATTAAGTTGTATACATTAAATAACAGCTTTTGTCAATTCACTTTGATAAAGTGGTTTAAAAACAAAAAGGCAAATTTATGCACCATAAGACTGTACTTTTAAAGTGAGTCTTTCATAATCCATGTTTGATTTAATCATTACCATGTACATATATACCATTAATATAGTTAGGACATATAATTTTGTGTTCTACGTATATTAGTTCCATTGAATGTCACTGTCTTTTTGTTTTGAGCCAGAGTTGCACTTTTTTGCCCAGGCTGGAGTGCAGTAGCATGATCTTGGCTCACTGTAACCTCCGCCTCCTGGGTTCAAGTGATTCTCCTGCCTCAGCCTCCTGAATAGCTAGGACTACAGGCATACACCATCATGCCCAACTAATTTTGTATTTTTAGTAGACATGGGGTTTCACCATGTTGGCCAGGCTGGTGTCGAACTCCTGACCTCAAGTGATCCATCCATATCAGCCTCCCAAAGTGCTGGGATTACAGGTGTGACCCACCATGCCCGTCCCCATTTTCTAACTGACCCAAATCTATGTGTTTAAAACTGAATTAAAAACATAGAGTTTGGGCTGGGCACGGTGGCTCATGCCTGTAATCCCAGCACTTTGGGAGGCCGAGGCAGGCAGATCACAAGGTCAGGAGATTCAGACCATTCTGGCTAATACAGTGAAACCCCATCTCTACTAAAAATACAAAAAATTAGCCGGGTGTGGTGGCGGGTGCCTGTAGTCCCAGCTACTTGGGAGGCTGAGGCAGAAGAATGGCGTGAACCCAGGAGGTGGAGCTTGCAGTGAGCCGAGATCATGCCACTGCACTCCAGCCTGGGCGACAGAGCGAGACTGTTTAAAAAACAAACGAACAACAACAAAAAAAAATTGGAGTTTAATCAACCTATTATTCAGCAACGACATTTAATGCTTGCATTTTTGACAGTACTAATTTAATCTTATTACTTCTTACACAATTCTGCATTCAATATTCCCAGGTTATTTCAGAATTGTACATTTCATCCCACATATTTTAAGTAGAAAGTCTGCTCAAAACCATAATTTTTTTTCTCAAGCATGTGCTTGATGGCTTTATGTCTTGTCCCCCAGCTATACATCTCAATGGCTTTTTAGAGTTTTCTTCCCTGTCTTTTTTGACAGGAAAGCTGCCTGAAGGTTCTTCTACTATCATGTCAAGATTGTTTTCTCAGTGGAAAAATGCTGGTATTGACTAAGGCATGAGTAATTTACTGAGGACTGCCCTCCATTCATGTCACTGAGCGTTCTACACCATGTGAATTCTGATCTATTATAGAAGTGCTGCTGTATTAAGAAAAGGATTTCTCACTGAATAATTTCTCTACTATGAATTTCTGGAATTGTGCAAGAGGCCTCATCCACCTAATAAAAATATTTTCACAAATTTCCTGTTTTTATCAGTTATCTGATAATGAATTTTCTTGCAGACACCAAAACTGGTGCTTAGCTGAATGACAGTGCACAGCAATTACAGACATATGGTTGCTCGCCTGTCGATTTTACTCATTTGTTTAAAAGATGGCATTTTCACATTGACGACAGGTACAGAATTTTTGTGATGTGATTTCTCCTGTTTGTTTAACAGTTAGAGCTTTGGATGAAGACTCCTCCACATTCCTTTGATCTATAGTTTCATTCTCTCATAGTTTGTGCCATACAGCTTAAATATATATGGATTCTCCCTACTTTGGATTCATTTAGGTTGAGCAAAGTGGTGATTACAAATAAAGGCTTTTCCACACTGATTACAGACATAATGTTCCTGTAGTATGTCAGTCCTTGGGTGTATTTAGTGTTAACGCTATGGTTGATGACTCTTACATATTCATTACTTTTTTAGTGTGAGTTCTCTCATGTTGTCTAAGGTTAAAAAATTTACTAAAGGCTTTTCCACATAGAGGACATACATATGGTTTCTCTCCAGTGTGAACTCTTTTATGAAGTCTAAAGTTATAACTTCTATTGAAGGCTTTACCACATATATTGCATTCATATGGTTTCTCTCCCGTGTGAGTTCTCTCATGTCGTCTAAGGACAGAAGAGTGATTGAAGGCCTTTCCACATAGGTGGCATTCATATGGTTTTTCTCCAGTGTGAGTTCTCTCATGTCGTCTAAGGTCAGAAGATTCAGTGAAGGCTTTCCCACATACATGACACTCATATGGTTTCTCCCCAGTGTGAATTCTCTCATGTCGTTTAAGCACAGAAGATTCAGTGAAGGCTTTCCCACATAGATGACACCCATGTGGTTTCTCTCCATTGTGACTTCGCTCATGTTGTCTAAGGTGAGAACAATGAGAGAAGGCTTTTCCACATAGATGACATTCATATGGTTTCTCTCCATTGTGAGTTCTTTCATGTTGTCTAAGGTAAGAACATTTACTGAAAGCCTTCCCACATAGATGGCATCCATATGGTTTATCTCCTAAGTGAGTTCGCTCATGTTTTCTAAGGTCAGAGCAATGAGTGAAGGCTTTCCCACATAGATGGCATACCTGTGCTTTCTCTCTAGTGTGAATCATCTCATGTCGTCTAAGGTTAGAACTTTTACTGAAGGCTTTCCCACATAGATGACATCCATATGGCTTCTCTCCAGTGTGAGTTCTCTCATGTTTTCGAAGATCAGAGCAATGAGTAAAGGCTTTCCCACATAGATGACATCCGTGTGGTTTCTCTCCAGTGTGAATCATCTCATGTCGCCTAAGATTAGAATTTTTGCTGAAGGTTTTCCCACACACATGACATTCCAATGTTATCACTCTAGTGTGAGTCACATTGTGTGGTCTAAGGGCAGAGTTTTGGATAAAGGCATAATCAAATAGATGACCTTCATCTGATTTACATCTGGTGTGAATTTCCTTGTGTTGATTAAAGGATAACCAGTCACTGAAGGTTTTTCCAAACTTTTTGCTTACAAAGTGTTTCTTTCTCATGTAAGTAATCACATTTTGAGTCAATGCTGTATGTTCAGTGACATCTTCTCCTAAATCATTACATAGAAAAGGATCCTCTTGAGTATGAGATCTCTGGTTTTTGGAAAGAAATGAAAGACTATTAAAGGTTTATCCACACTCATTCATTCATTACTTCATTCATTTCTCTACATACTAATTCTAGAGTAATCATTCAGTAGTAGATTCCAGTTACAATTGTTCCTGTATCAGTTATATAAACATGGTGCATTATCTAACTGCATGTAGAGAGTTTTTCTGTTGTAGCATCCCAACTGAAGAGCTTTCTGACTAGTATCAAGACTTTATCCTGTTTGAAAGTTTCAGCACATAGTAAAATTTATACAATTGTCCTGTTATAAGGCCTCATGTTATGGTTTTGATTTGAAGTTAATGTCTTCACTACATCCAAACTAACTAAAACTCTTCTGGGAGGGCTTTAAGTACAGTCAGGTACCTGTACCAAATTCCAAAGTTGTTCAGTGTCCAGGTTTCTATATGGAAGAACAGGGTTCGCATCCATAAAGCTTACCTACCATTGTGCTGATGGTGGATGTGCCCTTCTGATAGGTATGTTGAATGAATGGTATCTCTTGATGTTTAATGTCACCTTCTCTACCTGAAATAAATTTTTAAAAAAAAGATGCTATACAGGCATTAGGGGAATAAAAATGTTAAATAGCTACAATGCCTATTTGAGTGTGTTTCAAATACACACAGACAGGGAAGGCATGTTAAATTAATGATACTTTAAGAAGAAGAGTATTATAGGAAATTGACTACTGACATTTTCAGCATATAAAAAAATAAAGAAGGCAAGTTAAGGAAGTAAAGGAAAGAAAAATTTTCAAAGAAGAGGACCATTATAAAGGGCTACTATGTAATAGTTTAACTCAAATAAGTACACAAATATCCCCTTTACAAAAGCCAAAGACAATGACAGAGATATACTTGAATAAAAATTGACACCTACAAAGTATAATGTCAATATCTGAGAAATGTTTCCCTCAGGCTTTTGCCTACATTTCAGAAACACTGCAAATTTAAGAAACCTTCCAGCTGGGCGTGGTAGCTCATGCCTGTAATCCCAGCACTCTGGGAGGCCGAGGTGGATGGATTTCCTGAGGTCAGGAGTTTGAGACCAGCCTGGCCAACATGTTGAAACCCTGTCTCTACTAAAAATAGAAAACAATTAGCTGGGCATGGTGGTGTACACCTGTAGTACTAGCTACTCAGGAGGCTGAGGCAGGAGAATCACTTGAATCTGGGAGGCAGAGGTTGCAGTGAGCCGAGATCGTGCCACTGCACTCCAGTCTGGGTGACAGAACAAGATTCTGTCTAAAAAAAAGGAAAAAAGAAATCTTCCTTTGGCAACTGTTGGGGCCTACTCACTCACTGGCCATGTTTCTCCTCCTCCTATTGAGCACTGCTTCTTAGAGCTCACCTTGCAGTAAGCTCATTCCTTGTGTTGAAAGTTTCTCTACATGCTGCAAATGAGAAAGCACAACTGATTTGCAGAGCTGTTTGCCTGTTTTTGGGAAAAAGATACATGGATTTTGAGTTCTGTGCTGACAAATGTACAAGGTTATCAGGTACAGGGTAGGCTACTGGGAAGGATAAGTTAGCCACTGAAGGTCAGCCTGGGAAGATTACCTTGAAGACAACACTGACAGTCCTTTATGAGCAAAAGGAAAACTCTTGAACTTGTTCCCAGACATAAAAGACCAATAATTGCTGATGGTCATGCCTCACTTCAAATACTGATTGCAGAATCCTCAGTATTTTCACTTATTGCAGTGAAAATCCTCAGTATTTTCACTCAGTATTTTCCCTGTATTTTCTCACAGTGAGAAATTACAAGTTGTCATAGTGTTTGACATTATATTAAAAAATAATGCAATAAATACTAGCTCCACCAGAACAATCTAGGTTCTGTGCAGAACAGTCCCTATGATAGAACAATTACTTTAAAGAAATCAATACATTTATTTATGCATTCAAAAGCAGTGAATTTTCATAACTTTTCTGAGTTTGGGAGATTGAAGAGCAAGAAGGATGTGAAATTGTGGTCAAAAAGATGACATTCTAGAGAGAGGACAAATCAATATAAGTGAAAAGGAAATAAATGGCTGTCAGGTAATTGTGAGAGTTATGAAAGGATCAAGGCAGAGGTTGAAGTGACAGATGAGAAAGCTGTTCTAGAAACATGTAGAATGAATGAATGAATCAGTGAAAAACAGGTGAGTGAATGAATACATATATACATACATACATAATAAATATAAAGAGACTCACCAATAGAGACCAGATGACTGATGTTCTCCAACATCACATCTTGAAACAGCTTTCTCTGGGATGTGTCCAGCAGGGCCCACTCTTCCCGAGTGAAGTCTACAACTATATCCTCGAAGGTCATGGAATCCTAAAACATTATGGACATTCTACTGCAAACAGGGCTATCTCTGCCAATGTTCAGTGGAGCAAGATAAAGTGACTGTCCTAAGGAAGTGTGGGTGGTATGAAAGAAAACTCAAACAGTGTTTGGGGTTCCTGTCACATCCCTTTAAATCTGAACTGGGAATCTGGCTTTCAGATACACTAAAGACATAAAACCTCACATAGAGAAATATCACATGATATAACCTGAAGATTTCCCAATAGACTTCTAAGTATAACTTCCAGATACTAATTATGAAATCTTGACTTGTAAATTTAGAACTAAAATCCTCCTCTCCACCACCTTCAAGAAAATCCATAAGCCAGGCACGGTGGCTCACGCCTGTAATCCCAGCACTTTGGGAGGTGGAGGCGGGCGGATCACGAGGTCAGGAGATCGAGACCATCCTGGCTAACATGGTGAAACCCCGTCTCTACTAAAAATACAAAAAAATCAGCTGGGTGAGGTGGTGGGCGCCTGTAGTCCCAGCTACTCAGGAGGCTGAGCCAGGAGAATGGCGTGAACCCATGCTGCCTTCTGCCTGGGGCTCCGTGACGCGTGACAGAGCGGGACTCCATCTCAAAAAAAAAAAAAAAAAGAAAAAAAAAGAAAATCCGTAGACTCACTACAAGGGAGGCAGTATCCACAATTTGTCACATTTTAATCAATACTTTAATTAGATATTCCACTACAGCACCTCAGTGTCCTCATGAATAAAGACCTGTTATGAGTTCAAAAAGATCCAGTGAGATAATATGTAAAGTGGTTCCTATCTATCATTTTTTAGATACAAGCCACAAATACATTATTCATGAAATGACTGAGAACACTCAGTTGAGTGAACAACTTTCATACAGAACTTGGTAGCAGCAGATGCAGCCTCTTATCTCTACACAACTCAGGTATTCACTGTTAATGGATAAGGATGAATGGCTCAGCAGCACAAGCCAGGGGCTCTAAGACTTCAGTACTGAAAGATGGTCTCATCCTGCCACTTCCCATGGTCTGAGGACTTCCTTTCTCAGTTTTATCTGGGACCTCCAAACACCAGGTGACATCGTTTGGCTCTGCAACCCCACCCAAATCTCATCTTGAATTGTAATCCCCACATGTTGGGGGAGGGGCCTGGTGGGAGGTGATTGAATAATGGGGGTGAACTTCCCCTTGCTGTTCTCATGCTAGTAAGATCTCAGAAGTTCTGCTGATTTAACAGTGTGTGGCATTTTCTGATTTGGTATCTCTCTCCTGCTGCCTTATGAAGAAGGTGCTTGCTTCCCCTTCCGCCATGATTGTAAGTTTCTGGAGGCCTCCCAGTCATGCTTCCTGTTAAGCCTGCAGAACTGTCAGTCAGTTAAACTTCTTTTCTTCATGAATTACCCACTCTCGGGTAGTTCTTTATAGTGGTGTGAAAACCGACTATTATGCACTAGGTACGATTCTCTTTTGTTTCTTCATGTTGTCTCTAGATTTAGGGATTTAAAAAAATCCTTTGATTATCCTGGTCTCTCCACTTCAAAAATTTCCTTAGAGTTTTAAATTTACTCTGTTTCCTATACTCCATCACTTAATGCACAACCAAAATTAAAGAAACAACACTTCAGTTGCTTCCAGTTATCAAGTTTGATCAGAGGTTCATTTGGGGACAAGGGTAATAAGAATTTTAATTTTGTTTTCTAAGTTTTCAAAAGCACACATTTATTCTCTCAAGACATTAAGATTTTGAGAAAGGAAAAATAAATGAATAATTCCTCATTGTCTCCTCTGTCCTAATCCTATCTGCTTTCCCTTCATGTTAAACAGCCCTCCCCTAACACCTGAAACACTAGACTAACTGAGCTTGCCTGGGAAAACATCTGCCTTTGTAAGGGCTATAATCTTCTGCTCTCACTTATTTTCACTGCCTATCCGCATATACTCCCAAGCCCACTCCTGCCAATAACATGGGTAATGAGTGAATTTATTTCCCCAACAAGGCCATGAGAGGCTGGTAATGAATGAATGATTTCCCCGAGACTGGATGAGAGGAACAAAATCCTCTCACGTCTTTTCTGAGAATACGCAGCCTTAGTAGAGGCTGGAATGAGTGTACTGTTGAAAGGAGATTACTTCTTGATGACTCTTTGAGCCAATGTAACCATTCCAAGCCCTGGGAAATCTTAATTGGAGCTTGGATCCTTGAATGCACTTAGAACATCTATGTTAAAAGGATGAATCTGCCCTTAGGCTGGTAGCAGGGGTACAAATTTCAGTAGAAAGACGAATTTCCCACTCACCAGTGATGGCATTGTACTAGCTCAGCCACCAAATGTATTCCTCTGGGTTTTCACTCACACCATCCAAGCACTAAGAAGACAATTCTGAGAAAAACAAAAAACAAAACAAAATAAAACAAAAAAACCATGACACTCCAGTTTTGCTTCTAACATCTGTCCCAAAGCCATTAGCCCCAGTCCAACCAACAAGCACATGCAGTGGGTGGGGGATGGGTTGGGTTGGTGGTTCTCCTCTTCCAGGGTCAGAAGAAGAGAATGACTGTTGTTGCTAATAAATATATAAATATTTTGATTTTAGACCCAGAAATGTGAAAATCATGGAGTTTCATATGCTACCTAGCCCATGGAATTCTGAAATGTTCAATTCCCTCTATGATTCCAAATTCTAAGAATCCCTGAATCATGCAGATGTGGTCTCCACCTACAGATAAATCCTGGAATTTCTCAGATTTAATTATTCTTGGTTTGTGTGCTTGCAGGCTTTCTCCGTGCATCTCAGCCCTCACGAGCCTCCCTCCATTCCTTCTCCCTTCCGCTGGTCCTCTGTATACACTTCTACTGAATGGTTCTGTCTCTTCCTCGTGAGGCTTCTAGAACTACCACTCCCTGAAGTCTGACCTTTAGATAAATTCAGCATGAATTTATCTACCAAGCAGCTTCAAATTTCGTTTTATGATGGTGGATACCTTAAAAGACACACTTTACAAGTGACATACCTTATAAGAAATGCTAAAGGGAGCTCCTCAAGTTGAAATGAAAGGACACTAACAACATGAATATATGAACATGTATGTGACATTGTTATTTATAAGAAATAGTTTGGTTTTCATCCCCAGTTCCTGGCACACAGCCCCCCAAACGCTTGTGATTTCCTAAGTAATAAAGTTGCTAGGAGAAGCTTTTGTTCTTTTTGGTCCTTGACCCTGGTTCCCAATACAGAGCTCGTAATGCATTGGAACTTCATAGGTGATAGGAGTGTCTTTTGTTCTAACAAAACAATTATTATTGGGCTATAGGATAGGGGGTGATTACCTGAAAGACCAAGACATGATTATAAGCTTGGAACATACAGTCCCACCCCCTATCCTCTGGTAAAGGGCAGAGGCTGGAGATCGAGTTGATAACAATTATGCCTACTAGATGAACACTTTGTAAAAATCCCTAAATGATGGGATTCAAAGAGCTTCTGGATGAGTGAAGAGCCATCCACATGCTGAAAGAATGGTACATCCCAACTGCTTGGAGACAGACCTCCTGAAACTAAGACCCTTCCAAAACTTGCTGTATGTAACTCTTTAGCTGGCTGTTCATTTATAATATTTAAAATGTCCTTTGTAATAAATCAGCTAAGTAAACTGTCTTCCTGGGTTCTGTGAGCTACTAAACCCTAGCAAATCTAACATAAAAAGGAGTTCTTGCCGGGCATGGTGGCTCATGCCTGTAATCCCAGCACTTTGGGAGGCCAAGGCGGGAGGATCACCTGAGGTCAGAAGTTCAAAACCAGCCTGGCCAACATGGTGAAACCCCCTCTCTACTAAAAATATAAAAGTTAGCTGAGCGTGGTGGCAGGCACCTGTAATCCCAGCTATTTGGGAAGCTGAGGTACAAGAATCGTTTGAAACTGGGAGGTGGAGGGTGCAGCGAGCCGAGATCACACCACTGCACTCCAGTCTGGGTGACAGAGCAAGAGTCTGCCTTGCGGGGGGTGGCGGGGAAGGAGTTCTTAGGAACCTCCAATTTTTAGCTAAGTCAGACAGAGGTTCTTCACTTTTTCAAAGATTCTTTTTCTTTTTGCTTTTCTGATTGAATAATTTCAAATAACCAGTCTTTGAGTTCACTGGTTATTCCTGCTGCTTGATCAAGTCAGCTCTTGAAACCCTGTATTGATCTAGTTCAGTTACTGTGTTCTTCAGTCCCAGAATCTACATTTCTTTTATTATGGTTTCTCTTTGTTGATATACTCATGTTGTTCATGTATTCTTTTCCAGATTTTACTTGTCTATCAGTGTTGTCTCACAGCTCATTGAGCTCCTTTAAGGCAATTTATCTTTAATTCTTATCAGGAAATTCAGAAACCTCCATTTCTTTTACTTTTTTTTTTTTTAGCGGAGTTTCACTCTTGTTGTCCAGGCTGTAGTGCAATAGCACAATACCAGCTCACTGCAACCTCCATCTCCTGGGTTCAAGCAATTCTCCTGCTTCAACCTCCTGAGTAGCTGGGATTACAGGTGCCCATCACCATGCCCAGCTAATTTTTTTTCTTGTATTTTTAGTGGAGCTGGGGTTTCACCATGTTGGCAAAGCTGATTTTGAACTCCTGGCCTCAAGTGATCTGCCTACCTCGTCCTCCCAAAGTGCTTTGATTACAAGTGTGCACTGCACCCAGCCAAAAACCTGTATTTCTTTATGGTCAATTATTGTAGATTTATTTTGTTCCTTCAGTAGGGTCACAGCTCCTTGATTTTTCAAGGTTGTGCAATATCTCCCAGTCTCACAGAGCTGTGCCAGTTGCCATAAGATGCCCTGTATTTCTCCTTAGAGCTGTGCTCTGATAGCCTGGGACACTAAATGCATACTTCATTACTCTCCTTTCCTCCACTAGTCTCACATATTCTCCTGGGGGAGAAGTCTAAGGGGTCTGTGCCTTCTACCAGTCTCACAGAACCATGGGGGTCACCATAAACCTCCATACAAGCCTCCTCAAAATTCTCTACTTTGGCTTAGGAGTATGGGAGTCACAGTGCAGACAATGGAGGTATAAGAAAGACATCCAAGACCCCTGTGAGCTTCTAAATCTCTACAGGCATCAGTAAAGGTGGGTGCTAGACTGTAAGGCATGGCCATCCTCATGGGCAATCTCAGGACTCTCTAAGTCCTCCAAGGAGCCCAGCAATGGCTTATGTGGGCCTGGGCCACCCCTGCCAGCAGGGAGTAGTACTAAGGATGAGATCCACCAATGGCCACAGCTGAGTTATGCCAAATGAGATGTCCAGACCTCACAGTGCCTAGGAGGACAGATGGCAGAAGCTCAGCCAGGCCACGGAGATTAAAACAGTGCTAGGGGCTTAATGTATGTTTTTAGTGGGTCTGCCACATGTCGAGTTTGGATCTGGAGTCCAGCCTATAATCCTAGCAAAAATTAAACACCAAATATGATATTCAAAAAAGTGTATGTGGCTGAAAACATATGTTGGAAATACACATAACTAGGAACATCTAGATTCAAAGAGAAATTGCTAATTCCATAAATATGACAGAGGAATTTAATAACAAGATCACACTTACATAAATAATAAATATAAACTCTATTTTTCTGAGTTCTAAAGACTTTGTTTTTTCCATCTCAGTACACTAGTGGGTATATGTCCCCAGTAAAATCAAAGGAGTATTCCAATTACATTCATGATATTAGTAAGTATGATAAATAAAAGTAGCCAGAACCAGAGAATTGGGGCTACAGCTATGATCTTCAAGGAACGTAAAACTTTAAAAACACTCATAAACCAAGATAAAGAAAAATAAAACAGGAGTTAGTTACTTGACTTTCCAAATTGTTACAAATGCAGTACATATTAATAAAAGTTAAAAAGTTAAAAGAATTTAATAAATAGTAAAATAATGTAATGAATGAACAGATTTGACAGAAATCAATTAAAAAGTTTTGAGAGCAAGATCACGAAACTGAAAAGATCCACGGTGGAAAGAAAAAACACAGGTAAATAAAAGAGACTGTATTTATTTAAAAGTAGTAATTTAAAATCTAAGAAATCAGAACAATTGTATTCTAACATGAATATATGATACATTGATTAATTTCCATGAAAATAGAGTTAAAACTTTCCCTCAGTAATCAGCAGAAAAATCTGACAGCTAATTTTAATATTTAAGTTATACATCAGAGTTTAACTGTAAAAGTGACTTGTGAGAGTTATCACATGTCAAATCACTTCTACCTCCTTTGTAATGTAAATGCTTTTGAAGGAGAAAAATAAGCCTGTCCTCATTAGTTTATTATGCTAATCAAAATGAACATAAATGCAACAATAACTAGAATTTTAACCAACAATTTTCATTAATTATATTTGCAAAAATCATTAATACACTTTTAGCCATTTGGCTATTTATTTTGGTCACCTGGCCATCACTGGTATGGTTAAATAATGCTAGAGCATTGTAAAGTGGAGTTAATTGCAATAATAAAAGGATAATTCTATACTAGAAAACGTATTACTTTCACATAGTAATTTTAAAGATTAAAAACAACCACATCAACCAACGTTTGAAAAAACATTTTCAAATAATTTAAATCTTTAAAAATAATTTAAAATCTTTAAAAATCATATCAAATTGTGGGGACTAATTATTCTTAATCAATAAAATCTCAACTATATATTCAAGAGTTAACAAAAGGACCATTTCCACTAAAGGTAAGGCTGGAATAAGGAGGCTGGCTGGGGCTGATGCCATTCACCACTGCACATGATGCCTGAGGTGGGACCAAAACAAGAGGGAAAAGGAGAGGGACTACAAAAATGGAGTCAAAGACATGAAACTGTAGTTATTCTCAGATGATGTGACTGTAAACTTGAAAAAGTAGTCTAATTATCAATACTAATAAGAACATTTAAAAAGTGGGCAAAACTATTCTGAATACGCTGAAATCAGTATTTCCTGTTTAGTAACATTAATCTTTAAACAAAGCAAACACACAAAATCAGTCTCTATTTACAATAGCAAAATATTATGAGGAACATTTGAAATAAATTTGTAGGCCCATGTAAAGAAATTTTAAAACTTAATGAGGACATTAAAATGACATGAATAAAGCCTGAAAATAATATTATTAGATTGGAGGTCACAGTGACATAAAACCCCAGAGACTGCAGACTCAGGGCAACCTAGACTTAAAAGTCACATGTAGTCTTTCACATGTAAAAAATGAGAATTAGTCTAAAAGCCAATTTTGTCTAAATTTTGATTTTTGGTGAGGCTATGGTCAAAATAGTTGTGAAAAGAAAAAAATAAAGATGTCAAATTTCATGTAAATCTATGTTATTTGGAAATTTAAAATAAATCATATAAATATTCATAATATTAAACAATATCATAAGTAGACTCAATAAAACATAATATTTTATCATATAAAATAGGTCCTGCCTTCCTGAGGAAAACATAAAATCAAAGGGCATGAAGGAAGGATTTTGGTTTCGCTGCAGAAACATAATAAGACACCTAAGTGTATTTGTGTGTGTGTACATACAATTAAACTACAAAATATAAAATAGCATCTAAAATACATCAAAAATGAGTCATGCAGAAAAATTCATTTTACACATACATCTATAAAATAATAAAATGTATTCAGCCTCACAATTACTTTGTGAACTGGAAATAATAATGAACTGTCATTTTACCCAAATCTACAAAAAACATACATACAGTATCAAGTTCTGGTTAAAGTAGTAGATGAACTTTATGTGGTAGTTAAGAGTATCTACACAGTTTGTGGGCTGCATCTTGCTATCATATATTACAATATAAAATGTACCATTTATTTACTCTGCGATCAAACCCCCAAGTTACCCCAAGTGGAGGAACCCTCAGACATTTGCAGATAAGTCAGTGTGCTAGTAAGCAGCATTCTTTACAAATCTATGAACATCAGGGTCTCCTTGGAACAGACGTGCTGTGAACAATTTCTAAAATACCCTCCTGTTAGACACTTAGGTTGATTCCATTCTTAAAGCAATTACTGAATAAAACACACTCCATCGTGTGGATGAAATGCTACCTTAATTTGTCATAGCTATCATTTTCTGAACTCTTCCTTCTAATCCAAATCATTAATATTTTGAGGCTAGATCAATACTGATTCATTGTTTTAAGCTTCAAACGCATTATACAATTGGGCAGAACAAATTTCCTCTCATTAATCTTCTTTTCCAGGATTTGTCAGGTATTCCCAGCATTAATTCACTACTAATATGCACAGTGTTTCTAATCACGGTCAACAAGATCTGACAGTGCATCATCCCTAAACGATCTATACTTGCCTCACTGACATTATGTGGCCCACTTCCACACCATGTCTGGGTGTGAAGGCCTTCCTATATGATCCCCCGAATGGAACTTCACAAGTTCGAAATCACTGGGTCACAGTATGATACTGTGAAGATGGGATGAAGTTAAGGGAAGGCTATGGGTGAGTTAGGAAATGTGTTAGGCAGGGTCAGAGATTACGAAATCCTAAAAACAACATTTAAGGAGGGAGATGACAAAACAATCAATGAATAATATGACTTTTTCCAGTGAAAGTGTCATATCTAATTGTTCTCCATTTTTCTTCTCTGAGCTTCTTTCTAAGGCAAGATGTGTCTTGAGAAGTC
>NW_012109252.1:4122055-4122260 GCF_000951045.1 Mandrillus leucophaeus
CGTCGGGCCCAGGGCCGGAGGGGCCTGGACCGGGCAGGGTCCTGTCCTGGACACAGCGCCGGCCGCTGCTCCGCACGGGTTCATTGCGTTCCTATTTTCAACCTGTCCTGCACCACATCTGAGATGATTTATAAATTCGGTACCTTTGGGACAGGCGTGGATGATCTGCCATAATTTGCTTCCGTTATTAATTTCTAAATGTATT
>NW_012109253.1:0-490 GCF_000951045.1 Mandrillus leucophaeus
TGAAGAATGTATGCCCTATCACTGTGAATACTGAGAAATGGAGTATTACATTCCACAAAATGTGAAAAGAAAACTAGCAAAGAATGTCTATGGCACAGGTCTGAAGTTAACTGGACAGGCAACTAGGGACAACATGTATTTCAAAATATTGTTATGAAGCTAAGAATAAAAGTATGCAATACTATAGTCAGCTTAACAAAAAAAAATTTTTTTTTTCCATTCTGATTTTTAAGAATTTGATTGGGGTTTGGGAGAGAACATGGTAGAGATGGAATCACTGTGAATGTTTTTTGGTTAAAGTTAAGGTCATTCAGAGATACTGTTTGTTTAACCACTGCTTATATACATGTCAAAAGAAAACACTCAAAAGACAAAATGCACTCACAGGTTTTTTTTTTTTTATGCATCAAAAATAAAGGTGGTTGAAACTATGAAAAAAAAAAAGAAAGTATAAAACTCACTGATAAAATTACGTACACAGTCAAATTAA
>NW_012109253.1:5795-8757 GCF_000951045.1 Mandrillus leucophaeus
GATCTTTTTGCTATAAAGTGCCATTATCAAATGTTTTTGAGTGAAGAATGTATGCCCTATCACTGTGAATACTGAGAAATGGAGTATTACATTCCACAAAATGTGAAAAGAAAACTAGCAAAGAATGTCTATGGCATAGGTCTGAAGTTAACTGGAAAGGCAACTAGGGACAACATGTATTTCAAAATATTGTTATGAAGCTAAGAATAAAAGTATGCAATACTATAGTCAGCTTAACAAAAAAAAATTTTGTTTTCCATTCTGATTTTTAAGAATTTGATTGGGGTTTGGGAGAGAACATGGTAGAGATGGAATCACTGTGAATGTTTTTTAGTTAAAGTTAAGGTCATTCAGAGATACTGTTTGTTTAACCACTGCTTATATACATGTCAAAAGAAAACACTCAAAAGACAAAATGCACTCACAGGGTTTTTTTTTTTTATGCATCAAAAATAAAGGTGGTTGAAACTATGAAAAAAAAAAGAAAGTATAAAACTCACTGATAAAATTACGTACACAGTCAAATTAAGAATACCTTAATACTGTAATGTTGTATGTTGTTTAGTATAAAGGTTAAAAGACAAAAACATTAAAGATAATAAAAGCTACAATAACCTGTTAAGGGATATACAATATAAAGTGATTAAAATTGTGATATCAAAAAAATGAGAAGGAGTTGAACTAAAATGGGATCATTTTTATGTCATCGAAGTAATATTTCTATAAACTTAAATAGCCTGTTATTATTATAAGATATTTTGTTAAGCTTCATGGTTACTGCAAGGCAAAAATCTATAGTAAACATACAAAAGCTTAAAAAGTAAGGAATAAAAGCATACCACTGGAGAAAATTATTTAGTCACAAAGAATTCCAGCAAGAGAGTAAGAAACAAACAAAGGATCAACAAAACAAAACAAAACAAAAAAACAATTAACAAAATGGCAGTAGTCAATTCTTACCTATCAGTAAATACTGCAAATGTAAATAAATTAAATTTTCCAGTCAAAAGACATAGACTGGCTGAATGGATAATAGGAGAGCAAACTATACACAAGTAACTTACTTCACGTTTAAGGACACCCTTGAAAGTGAAAGAATGGAAAAAGGTATTCCATGCAAACGAAAACCAAGAGTGAGAAAACAAATAAAAACCAAAACAGAGAAGGGGTAACTATACTTATAATTCATAAAATACAATTTAAGGCCAGATGCAGTGGTTCATGCCTGTAATCCCAGCACTTTGGAAGGCCAGGGCGGGCAGATCATCTGAGGTCAGGAATTCAAGACCAACCTGGCCAATATAGTGAAACCCTGTCTCTACTAAAGATACAAAAAATTAGCCAGGCGTGGTGGCAGCCGCCTGTAATCCCAGCTACTCGGGAGGTTGAGGCAGGAGAATCACTTGAACCTGTGAGGCAGAGATCGCAGTGAGCTGAGATCGCACCATTGCACTCCAGCCTGGGTGACAGTGAGAACCTCCATCTCAAAAAGAAAAAGTACAAAACTGTAATTCAAGAAAAAGAAGGCTATTATATACAGTGGACCTCTGAACAACAAGGGTTTGAATTGCACAGATTCACTTATACATAGATTTTCTTCTGCCTCTGCCACTGCTGAGACAGCAAGACCAGTTCTTCATCTTCTTTCTCCTCAGCCTACTCACACTGCAAAGGCCACATGAAGACCTTCATGATGATCCACTTCCACTTAATGAATAGTAAATATATTTTCTGTCTTACGCTACTCCCAATAGCATTTTCTTTTCTCTGGCTTACTTTATTGTAAGAATATAGCACATTACACATATAGCATACAAAATATGTAATAATAAAGTGTTTATATTGTTGGTAAGGTTTCCTGTTAAGAGTAGGACATTAGTAGTTAAGATCCGGGGTAGTCAAAAGCTATAGATAGATTTTTGACTGCATAGGAAGTTGATGCCCTCAACCCCCATGTTGTTCAAGGGCCAACTGTAGTGATAAAGAGATAAATTCATTAAGAATATATACTTGTAAGTCTATAGATGCACAGTATCGCAGCAGCTAAGTGCAGAAAATGAATATTAATAAATAAATATTAATAAATAAAGACAGAGAGACTATAATTGGGGAACTTCAATCTTCCATTGTTAACAATTGACAGATCATCCAGACAGAAAACCAGTAAGGAAACATAGAATGAGTGCTACACTTCTAACAGACAAATACAGAACATTTCATATAACAGCAGCAAAATACACATTCTTGTCAAGCACTCACAGAATGTTCTCTGAGACAGATTACACGTCGGGCCACAAAAGAAGCCAACAAATTAAAACTGAAACTTCATCAAGTAAAATAGAGAAAGTATTAGTGCCTATTATATCAGGTTATATAGCAGCTGGTACATAAAAGTCCTAGATAAGTGTTAGGGATCATTTTATTATGATGATGATTGTCATTAATATCAGCAGCATCATCAAGGGATCCTACCATTACAGACCTTTTGGTACAAACAAATCCATTAGTAGGAGATGAGAATTTTTATCCGGTCCACAATATTGGGCCCCATAGTTCAAGATACAAGATTAGGTATAGTCATTGTTGCAAATATGGATTTGTAATGGATATAAATATTAATTTGGGTAGGACTGGCTTATGAAACATGAAAAGATATGTTTCTGAAACTAAACCACTGAGAATCAGTGCCTAAATTACAGTAAATTCACCAAGACAATATTACCACTTGGGGACCTGTTCTGTAGGTGAAACTTTCTATATCTTATTTTCTCCTTCCCTTTAATCGTAATTATGTTGAAGTTAGGTAACAGTAATAAAATTAGGATATTACTGTAAAGAATAGGGAAAGACTGTAACCCTGAGTATGAAAAGCAAACCTGGGGTGAGAAAATTGAAAAACGGACAAGTCTATATTTTGTATTTTAAAAGTTAAGTAGTTCTAATTGGTAACAACTTAATAGTG
>NW_012109253.1:8807-21125 GCF_000951045.1 Mandrillus leucophaeus
TCTGAACAACAAGGGTTTGAATTGCACAGATTCACTTATACATAGATTTTCTTCTGCCTCTGCCACTGCTGAGACAGCAAGACCAGTTCTTCATCTTCTTTCTCCTCAGCCTACTCACACTGCAAAGGCCACATGAAGACCTTCATGATGATCCACTTCCACTTAATGAATAGTAAATATATTTTCTGTCTTACGCTACTCCCAATAGCATTTTCTTTTCTCTGGCTTACTTTATTGTAAGAATATAGCACATTACACATATAGCATACAAAATATGTAATAATAAAGTGTTTATATTGTTGGTAAGGTTTCCTGTTAAGAGTAGGACATTAGTAGTTAAGATCCGGGGTAGTCAAAAGCTATAGATAGATTTTTGACTGCATAGGAAGTTGATGCCCTCAACCCCCATGTTGTTCAAGGGCCAACTGTAGTGATAAAGAGATAAATTCATTAAGAATATATACTTGTAAGTCTATAGATGCACAGTATCGCAGCAGCTAAGTGCAGAAAATGAATATTAATAAATAAATATTAATAAATAAAGACAGAGAGACTATAATTGGGGAACTTCAATCTTCCATTGTTAACAATTGACAGATCATCCAGACAGAAAACCAGTAAGGAAACATAGAATGAGTGCTACACTTCTAACAGACAAATACAGAACATTTCATATAACAGCAGCAAAATACACATTCTTGTCAAGCACTCACAGAATGTTCTCTGAGACAGATTACACGTCGGGCCACAAAAGAAGCCAACAAATTAAAACTGAAACTTCATCAAGTAAAATAGAGAAAGTATTAGTGCCTATTATATCAGGTTATATAGCAGCTGGTACATAAAAGTCCTAGATAAGTGTTAGGGATCATTTTATTATGATGATGATTGTCATTAATATCAGCAGCATCATCAAGGGATCCTACCATTACAGCCCTTTTGGTACAAACAAATCCATTAGTAGGAGATGAGAATTTTTATCCGGTCCACAATATTGGGCCCCATAGTTCAAGATACAAGATTAGGTATAGTCATTGTTGCAAATATGGATTTGTAATGGATATAAATATTAATTTGGGTAGGACTGGCTTATGAAACATGAAAAGATATGTTTCTGAAACTAAACCACTGAGAATCAGTGCCTAAATTACAGTAAATTCACCAAGACAATATTACCACTTGGGGACCTGTTCTGTAGGTGAAACTTTCTATATCTTATTTTCTCCTTCCCTTTAATCGTAATTATGTTGAAGTTAGGTAACAGTAATAAAATTAGGATATTACTGTAAAGAATAGGGAAAGACTGTAACCCTGAGTATGAAAAGCAAACCTGGGGTGAGAAAATTGAAAAACGGACAAGTCTATATTTTGTATTTTAAAAGTTAAGTAGTTCTAATTGGTAACAACTTAATAGTGAAAACTAATGTCATTAATTACAATTTAGTATGATGATTGCCATTGTATTATACAATGTGCAATGAGAAAGGAGAAGAAACCTGAGGGAGTCAGGCCCTAGGTATACACAAAAGTGACCCTTAGGAAAGAAAGTCATCAGCTTTGAGATGATTAAGAATCTGTAGAGTCAAGGCACTAGAAGCTACACCATTATTAATATTGAACTTATTGAAGGGAGATCAGAGTAAAAAACATTTCAATTTATTTTTCAAATTGACAAATAAAAATTGCCTATATTTATGGTGTACAACATGAAGTTTTGATATATGTATACATTGTGAAATGGTCAAATCAAGCTATTTAACTTAAGCATTACTTCACATGCTTATCATTTTTGTGTGGTGAAAATACTTAATATCTACTCTATTAGCAATTTTCAAGTACATAATGTCATTATTAATAGTCACCATAATATGCAATAGGCCTCTTAAACTTATTTCTATTGTTTAACTGAAATTTTGAGTCTTTTGATGAAAATCTCCCCAATCTCCCCATCCCCCAACCTCTGCTAACCATAATTATACTATCCGTTTATGCACCTGACTTTTTCCACTCACAATTGACATCATAAATGTTCTTCAGCACTTGGCTTATTTCAGTTACCATAGTGTCCTCCAGGTTCATCCATACTACAAGAAATATTTAGGTAGTCTTTAGATAAAAGTAAAATAAAAGTCAGAAATCTGGGTCTACACAAATAAATGAGAAGCACTGAGCATGGTGACTACATAGATAAATAAATAATTATATATTGTTTTATGGAACTATCTTTAAAATAAAATCATTTAAACATAATAATGTATTAGTATGTGGTTCAGAACATATGTAAAGCTAAAAGGTAGGAAAACAATAGCATAAATATCAGGAGGGAAGAAGTGGAAGTATACCATTACAAGGTTTTAATATTATACATTAAGTGGTATAATATTACTTAAAAGTAGACTGAAAAGTTAAAGTTATATACTATGAACATTAATATCACTTAATATTTTTAAAAACCACAAAGAATTATATAGTTAATCCTTCAACAAATGAGATAGAAAAGAATCATAGGGATATGCAATTAATCTCTAAAACTGTGGATAAAGGGAGCAAAGAACTGATGAGACAAATAGAAAACAAATAACAAATGATAGATTTAAGCCTAACAGCATCAGTAATTACATTTAAAGCAAGTGGTCTAAATGCCCCAAATAAAAAGGAAATATTTCTAGTTTAAATATGAAGTAAATCCTCAATATATGTTGCCTACAAAAAGCATTCTTTATATATCATTTTTAACATTTATTTTAGATTCAGGGTACATGTGCAGGTTTTTTTTAATATAGCTAAATTGTGTGTTGTCTGTGTCTGATGTACAGATTATTTTGTCACCCAGGTAATAAGCCTAGTACCTGATAGGTATGTTTTCAATCCTTACCCTCCTCCCAACCTTTACTTTCAAGTAGGCCCTGGTGTCTGCTCTTCCCTTCTTTGTATCCATATGTACTCAAAGTTTAGCTCCCATTCATAAGTGAGAACGTGTAGTATCTGATTTTCTGTTCCTGGGTTATTTTGCATAAGATCATGACCTCTAGCCCCATCCATGTTGTTGCAAAGGACATGATCTCATTCCTTTTTACGGCTGCATAGTATTCCATTATGTATATGTACTACATTTTAAAAATCCAGTCTACCATTGATAGGCATTTAGGTTGATTCCATGACTTTGCAACTGTGAATCGTGCTGCAATGAGCATACACATGCATGTGTCTTTATGCTAGAATAATTTTTATTCCTTTGGATATATAACCAATAATGGATTACTGGGTCAAATGGTAATTCTGAAAAAAAAAAAAAAAAGACACTTTAAATATAAGAGAAATGGGTTAAAATTAGAGAGGAAAAAAATATACCATGATAACACTCACCAAAAGAAGTCTGCAGTAGTTATACTAATATTAAAGTATATTGAAAAGCAAAGAATGGCAGCGGTAAATGAGGTCATTTCATAATAATAAAGGGTTCCATTACTCAAGAGGACTTAATAATTCTGAATTTTTATGCACTTAACAAGAAAGCTTCAAAATTCCCAAGGCAAAAAGTGAGAATTGCAAAGAGAAGTAGAAAAATCCACAATTATAGCTGGAGATTTCAATAATCTCATCATAATGAATAGGATTAATTGATAGAATAAGTAGACATGAAATTAGTAGAAAAGGAAGGATATAGAAAACTTGAATAACATTATTAACTACCTTTACTTAATGAGCATTTATGGAAAATTTCACACAAATATAAAAGAATACACATTCTTTTCAAATGCATATGGATCGTTTAATAAGATATACCATATTCTGAGCAATAAAACAGTATAAACATATTTAAAGGATTCATGTTACATAAAGCATGTTCTCTAAAGTCAAGCTATTTTCATAATAATATGCAGGCATTATTAGTCTATTTTCACTCTCATTCTCTCACAAGTTTACAATGAAGTTTTCAAGAATCTACATGATACGCGATATTGCAACAAATTGAACACAGAAGTAGCTTTAAGATTCCAATTGTCTTTTATTAAGCCAGACACTATTATTTTCAAAAAAATTTAAACAATAATGCTCTTCTCATTAATATGTTTTGGAGAATGTGGTAATATGCCCTAAAATGTATTGATTGTGTTAATATACAAGACTTTTTAATTATTTTAGATTACTTAATACAAATTTTTAAAAATTCTCAGTTTTAATTTCTAACACTATAAATATTGATAAATAGATCCCATAAAAAGAAAGTTTCCCGTTGGATATTTTAGTAATTTTTAAGTGGACAAAGGAGTCCTAAGTTCAAAAAGTTCGAGAACCATTGCTTTAAAGCACAATTCAAATGTTTTCACTTTTTGATTCATGGAAACAGTGCTAGCTTTTCAGCTGAATACTTCCATCTTGGTGTGTCATTTGGAACTGAATTTTGACTGTTCAGGCCTGAACTCATCCTCTGCTCCCACCAAATCAATTCCTCCTATTGACATGTCTGTTTTTGTTAATGCTTAATTCTTTGAGTCACAGGTAGTTGAAAATTTGAAGCAGATATAATTTATTCTTGTCATGTCCTTTTTGATTGTATCTTTGTTAAGTGTTTGTATTCTGTTAGTTTGTTTGACACATCTACTTACTAGATTGAAAGTGCCCTCAGGCTGTAGAACATACGTTAATCATAATTTTTAAAATATCTCCTTTAACATAATACTGGGAGTACACTCGATAAACCAGATGTATTTTTAGAATGATTCACAACTGATTGTTTGATAAAAATGACATCAAGTTGGTACTGATAATTAATTTAATATTGCAGACACAATGTTACTTGTATAACCTAGGACATTTATACTATTTGTTGGAACTAATTCATTTTTCAATACAAAATTATAAGCCAGTTCATGAGCTTCTGGTCATAATTAAGCACACCAATGTGATTTTAACTATCTTTAAATTTAACATCATCATAAAATACCAATATGTTAGGTATTGATAAAATATTAATACATTATTATATGGGGACCTCAGGATCTGTTAAAAGCTTTATGTAGCCTACACTAGGTAGAAGGGGCTACAATAATGCTAGATAGTTAAAATTTTGCATTAAGTTTTTTGCACTTATGTTTGTGCCTCTGGTTAAAATAGCTATGAATGCTAAAGTCTGAGAAATGCATTAACAAAGGCACTAGTGCCAGGCTGAACTTAGTTCAAAGTAGAGCCATTTCTACCATATATTAATGATATTTCAGGAGGCTGGATCATAACTAGGGTCATGATAGCATGACAGGGAGTGGTTGGGGAAACAGCGTGACAATATGGCTGCTGAATGGCACACATGCTTATGTGGGGGAAGTTCTTTGCCCAGGGGTGAAGGAGCAGCCAAATGCAAAGTATTTCAGGATGCACTAATGTGTGAGGGTATAGGTAAGGGCACTGTGTTGATGGTTGAGAAGTGATAAGATCTTGATGGCAAAATATCTCCTATGGGAGTAGTTGAGTTACATGCAGGATTCTCTCTTTGTTTTGGCTGAATTGAAGGCACTATCTAAATTGCAGATGCCTCCTTTAGACTTATCTTTAAGGAAAACAATTTTATTGAGATTCTGAAATGATTATATCAACTTGTTACACTGCTCTGAGGTCATAGAAAGCTATATTTACCAGAAGTTATCTTGATATCTAACATAATAAGAGGTTCACTATTTCTTCATCATCTAAATAGATAGGTAGATTAATATTCCATGAATTGCAATACTTTTAAAAACAAACTAATGCCTTTTCCATTTTTGCTCTAAATCATTTATGAATTTGAGTTTAGCCCTTAAAAATATTGCAGTTTTGCCTATGGTTACAATCAACTGTACTATTTTGACTATATATATATATATACACACACATACATACATACATATATATACACACACATATATATGTATCATATTGTGTTAAATAAGGCCACGTATAAATTTGCTTTTGGCTACTCAGTTTAATCAAAATGAATTTTAAAAGTACTTAGAAATTATAAAAGTGCAAAAATAAGATTTTTTAAAATTTTATTTAATTTAGAAAACCTAATCAAGAGGGAAAACACATTTAAATTTAGTAATCTTTTGGCAATCTCATTAGTAATAGTTTTTCACATGTAGTTCTGAAAATTTAGAAAAAGTGTTTAAGAAATGAAATTGTCATTCCTTCAATGAATGCAATTATTGAGCATCAAATATATGCCAGGGACTAACAAAGAAAATAACTACATAAAATATCATACTTAACATCAATAGAATGGGGTATAAGTTACTTCTAGAAAAAAACAAATGGTCACCATTCTAGAGTATAGGAAAGAACTTGGACCCAACTGTATTCATTTGTTTTCATTGCAAGTAGAAATGTTATTGGCAGGATCCTTAAAAACAAACACTCATTTTAGTTCTTAAACAAAGACTTAGACAAAAATAAATGGTTTGAGAATTCCTTAGTAACTGAAGTATGGAGGAATTACAATCAAATCAAATGTACTCAACATCATTCTTAACGTAGACAAGACAATTATACAACATTGAGTCCATTATAACCATCATTCCTTCTACCCTAGAGAGATTGAAAGAGTTTTGTTTGGGGTGTGAAGACCAGATCTTTGTCTCAGTCTATCCCTTCACTTCTTGGTCCATCTTCCTCACATTAAGCCTAATATTGTCATTGACCTTGCTAACTCCTCCTAAGATATTTCACATCTCCTCTTACATCATTACCTTTACAGCAAATCGTGCTGTTCCTCTGCAAGTTACATAACTTTAGGTAAACAAGAATGTCTAATGTGTACAATTTCTTATTAGATTTATTTCTCTTTTTACTTTTTTTCTTTTTCTGTTTCTTTGCTGGTGACTCTTCCTCTATCTAATTACTCTGAACTTTCTGTGTTCATGCTACCATTGCTTCCCTTAATGCCATTGTTTACCCATATTGCTGTTGACATGTCTCTAAAGACAAGCTCCAGAACTTCCATCAGGATCTTTCTCTCTATGGTTTGTTTTTGTATTAATAATTTGAAAGACTAAAAGGGCTATTTATCTGCCATTTAGAAAATTCCATCATTGTGATTTGAAGTGACAAGTTTCTAGGCTGTATCATCAGAAAGGTACTAGATACAGGTGAGAAAATACACCATTTCTGTAATATGCCTGTTAACCTTCATGATAAAGCACCTGCCACTTTTCAACTCCCATTGAAATCAGGCACCCTGCAAACTCTATAACTATACTTTTAGTTCTTCAAACATGCTGGATAAATAAACATGCTTCATGTCACAAATAGATTTTTGAGAAACACTGAAGAATTTCTAAGGAAAGATTCTTTTCCTTCTATTTTTAACTCACCATGAATAGATGAGTGTAGTCCAAAAAGTTCTGAGCATTTTTTAAAAGTATAACTGGGCCAGCATTTCCTGGAATTCATCTTGATTAGAGGCATCTGGCTTATAATCTCAGTATTGCAGAGAGGCTCTGAGACTCCAACTTGAGCTGGCAAATGAATTTCAGTCATGTCTGGAAAAGCCTCTCCTGTTGAGCCAGCAAATTCTACACGTTCTTTTGAAATTGAGTTGCTTTGTGAAAGTGGAGACTGACAGGCTTAGGGTTTCTTGGACCTCAAAATTCTAAGAACATGAGGGGCAATCTATAATAACTTTTCTCTATAGACTCAGAAAATAGATGAGAGTCACTGTAAAATTCAAACGTTTTCTACAATAATTAATAGATCTTGGGTCATCCTGGTATCCTATCTTACTAAAGAATGGCCTAATTAATCACTCTCATAAAATTGACAAGTAGTGTTTATTCCAAGGAAAGTATGTTCCGCTCATTGCACATATATTTCTCATTGTCCAAATGAGTCCTATTCCTAGGATTGATGGGCTTCAAGCAGTAGTGGCACATGTTCTACTTGATCCCTTATGTTGTTTTCAAGATATTTTTTCATTTTTCAGAAGTCTGCTATACACATTTTTCAGAAGTCTGCTATATCAAACAGAAAATAGTTGAAGTTGCTTAAAATGAAGAAAAGGAGATTTGTCTTGCGCCCCATCCACTCATCCTCGCTTCATTCCTTGCCCCAACCCTAGAAGCACCTCATTAGAACTCCCAGTACCTCATAACATTCAAATTGAAAATGTCTAAGGCAAAGCAACAAGTTTCACACAGAGCCTTGGGCACAAATTCCATTTTCAGTCTGTTGTGAATGTATAATTGTAGCCACACTACTTCATAACTTCAGCATTTGAGGATTATTCATAATGCAGGAACATTTATATTTTTACAAAGTATTTTTACACATTCTACATGCTTTCTAGTATTTTTCACTTTTTAAATAAGTTTTTATATCACAGAAGTAATACATAATAATGTAGAAAAATCAGAAATTAAAGAATAGCACCTACAGACAGAAAAATAAAGACCTATATTTTCAGAACCCTTTGTAGATGCTGTCAAGCCTTATTCTAAATATATGTGCATATAATAAGTTTTATGAAGTTGTTATTATTCTTCCTGTTTTATAGATGAGAGACTAAAGAAGAGATGGGGCAAATAACTTGCTCAGTATTGTATACCAAAAATATTATTGGTGTTTGAATTTTTGTGTATGTGCATAGATAGCCTCATAATATATTGCTCTTCTCACTTAATGACATATTTCTGTGTTAATAAATATATGATAAATAGTGATTCCATATATACACAGACAAGACTGATATAAATTTGAGTCATTCAAAGAAGAATCACACACATCTTCATTCTCTTTACCCTCTCCAATTCTATCTGCATCTCTATCTCCATCTCTGTCTCTACTTCTCTCTCTTCCTTTCTGTGGACTCCCTTTAAAGTTAGCTAAGGTTGAAAAAAAGCAACCAACCCTGTTTAAGCCACACAATATAAATTTTATGTATTTCAAATATTGGGGTTCCATGTAAAAATGCATTCAAAGAAAGCATTTTACAGATTAAAACAAAAGTTGAAAAGTTTAGTTTTATTCAATAGAGAAAATATAAGCAGCTTATCAAATTGCTTCTCAGCATTAATGAATGAACACAATTTTATAGCCAAATATTGTCAGATACCAAAAGAATATTATCTCAACAACAAGCACTATGTTTCAACTCCTGTGGTTGATTAAGGCTTGCTGATAAGGCAACAATGAGTAATCAACAAAAAGTAGCATCGGTCTAATATGTTAGAAGATTCAGTAAAACTGGTGATTATTATTAACTTAACCTAGAGCCAAGCAGCTTCACTGTTGAGGGAAAATTTAATGTAAGACACTGAAAAGGGAAAACCAAGGATAGCAGCGTATGCTACATAGAAATATCTATGATAACGATTCCGTAAAAGTGAAAAAGTAGCAACTAATCCGATTGGTGCTGAAACAAGATTCTTACATTGAGACATTAGAAAAGAAACAAAATGCGCCTATAAATACTTAAGTAGTTAGATGAGTGTAAAAGGATAACTTGATCTCATAAAGCAAAAAATCAAATTCCTAACTGAACTAAAAAACATAAAATGCATAGTAAAAAAGATATGTCTAGGAAAAAAAATCGATCCGAATTAATACAAAAAATTTCATTTCAGAAATTCTAGTAAAAACGCTTTCTCAACAAGATTTAAATTAAAATTCTTTTCTGTTACTAGGTAGAGTACATAATATTTATCTAAAACTGATGATATTTAATTAATATATGTCTAGAAACTGAAGACCATTAAGAAAGAAATGAAGTGACATAGACAAATTTACATTCACTAAAATGCATTAAGTGCAATGACTAAATGTATTAAGTTTCATGTATTTACCACAGGGAACTGTTTCTTGAAATTTCATGAATGTGAAAAATTATGACTAAATATAGTGACTTAAAAATGTTTGTGATACAACACAACCTTTGAGTGATATTAAGAAGTCACTTTACTTTCAGCTAATGGGTACATTATTAACTATTTTTATATCCTCTGCTAATAATATTCCATTGTCAATTCACTTAGAGCTCTTGTGTAACTCATTTTCTATAATTTTTGATCATTCAATGAACTTGTCATTGGAAGTCACTCAAGGCTTATAACGTGAATTATAAATGTTCCTATTATAGTCTTTGTCTTGAGACATCTAGAAGTATAAAGCAAAGAGAGGATGAAATAATAACTTTAAATATTTTGTTGTTGTTTGGTAAACAAATTATCTTGACTTTACATCCATAAGTATGGAAATAAAATTTGCAGATATGTTGTGCATTCAATATATGAGGTTATTTAGTGATTTGACTTGTATATCATGTTAAAAATTATAATTAATGACACTGGATGAGAAGGTATATGTGGCTTTTAAAAAGTCTGTGCACCAGTATGTTTTAGAAATCCTTCAAACTGCAGATTCTTCTCACTAGGTGAAGTATAGTTCTGTTTTTATAGATGAATGTTTAGGAAGATAAGTTTTGGAAAATTTTATTAACAGTAAGTCAAAGGGTTCAAAGTGAATTTAAGACTATTTTTAGAAAAGTGTATAATGCAATAGCATATGATGTGTTACCATACAATAAATAAAGTGGTATACAATGAGGAGAATTTCAAGGAAATTTGAATAATTCTTGAGAGTTTTTTAAAATTTTAATGATTTGAAATGTTAATCTGCATACTAAAAGACTAGGATAAAATACCAAAAGAGGACCAATATTTCAAAAGAGATGTAAAAGAGTCTTTTTAGCAATAGACGTTTTCTCTATAGTTTGCTGAATACTTATCACCTCCTGGATTTCTAATTTCTAAATATTATAGCAATATTTATACCATACCCTATGCATTGGCAAATTTCATATCAGCTAAAAATAATAAAGCAGCTTAAAGAATTAGAAATATACATTATAATATGCAAAGAGATGAGAGACAAAGGAAGAAATCTAGCATTGTAGCCCTTGTCTACTTATATTTTTTGAACTGCTGTACATTTAAGAAACATTAAAGAAAGAATCCATGAAATGTGATTATGATAAATGGAAATGTATACTTTAACATAAACAATTGAAAATTGGTGATCATTTATGTAATATAATTAGTAACAAAAGAAAACAGTTTCAAAAATTTTTGCTTCTAGTTTTTAATATCTGTGTCAATGGATGCCTGATGCAGACATGGATCTTTATTAAATTGTATTAAGAGTATTTGAATAATTAGAATAATTTATTTAGTTTAATATATAGTCATACATGAAAGAATACAGTATATATAACTCAGTATCATGCTGAGTATATTTTATTTAGCCAAATAAAAACATCATAGTCCTTGATTTTCATCTATTTCTTTTTCTTTTTTAAGAGAGAGAATCTTGCTCTGTAACCCAAGCTGTAGCATCATCATAGCTCAAAGCGGCCTTGAACTCCTGGGCTCAAGCAATACTCTTGCCTTAGCCTCTCTAGTAGCTAGGATGACTGGCTAATTTATTTTATTTTTTGTAGAGACAAGGTCTCACTATGTTTCCCAGGTTAGTCTCAAACTTCTGGCCTCAAGTGATCCTCCCACCTCAGACTCCTAAAGCGCTGGGATTACAGGAAAGAGACACCATTTCTCAAAGATCCTTAATCTGTTTCTAAAACAAAATCAATACCACCATTATAACTACATTTGCCACAACAATTGCAAATAAAGATGTGAGTACAGAAAGATATATCAATAATTGAAACAGATATATTACAGAAATATAAATACATACCAAAGTTACATTCATGGGAAGTTTCAGTGCATGAATTGGCAACAGTGCTAAAAGTTAAAGAAAAGTTATAAATTATGAAGATAAAAGTCAATAACAGAGACGTGAACAACTAGACTTATGTCCATTATACTATTGCATCATCAATGAAGTCCTCCAACTTTGACGTGAAAGAAAAGAGTTCCAGATAAAAATTTATCATCTTATTGGTAGTCAAGAGCAGCTCTAAAAAATATCTAAAGAGTAATTCAAATTCTTACTGGTTGTGGAAAGGAAGCCATAGACATAGATGAAGAATGAATGATTTTTAAAAGTTAATCAGGCCGGTCACGGTGCCTCACGCTTGTAATCCCAGCACTTTGGGAAGCCGAGGCGGGTGGATCACCTGAGGTCAGGAGTTCGCAACCAGCCTGGCCAACATGGTGAAATCCCATCTTTACTCAAAATACAAAAAATTAGCTGGGTGTGGTGACGGGCGCCTGTAATCCCAGCTACTTGGGAGGCTGAGGCACGAGAATCGCTTGAACCCGGGAAGTGGAGGTTGCAGCGAGCCGAAATGGCGCCATTGCATTCCAGCCTGGGCAACAAGAGCAAAACTCCGTC
>NW_012109253.1:22145-36164 GCF_000951045.1 Mandrillus leucophaeus
ATTTAGCTCTTAGGAGGGACCACTTTATTTGAGAGCCCTTCTAAAACCAAGAGAGTGCCATTCCTATTCCTTAATCTTTTCTAGCTTCTTAATCTAGTTTATTTTTCTTCTATAACATTTGTCACTATTTTGCAGACCATGTACTGACTTATCTTTTTTGTTTATTGTCTATCTTCTTTGTTAGATAGCTTCTGTTTGGCTTTCCAGAGAAACCTCCACTCTTCTGTAGCCTGATTTTTGCCCAGAACACTTACCTGTATTGACAGTATGAAAGAATTCTCTTCTTTTCTGACACCTTGTTAGGTTTGACTAATGGAGCACCCCAGCAGCATAAAGGAGGAAGGAGAAGAGGGAAGTAAGGTTATGTATCTTACTTGGATCATTTTAATAACTGATTCACTTCAGGCTGGTTGTTTTCTTTTAGCGAAGATCATTTCTCTTCTTAAAAATGATTTCTTCTGCATCTGTGCTACTTAAACCATGATCCAAGGAACTTCAGCATTGGCATCGTCTGGGAGCTGAGTAGATAAATAGACTCTCAGGCCCCAACTCAGATTTACTGATTCAAAAGTCTACAGTTCAACATGAGCTCCACGTGATTCATAGGCATGGTAAAGTTTGAGAATCACTGCTTTTCTGGGTTCCAGTAGTTTCTTCATTTCTTTGACAGGCATTTTCAAAGGCCAATTTGTTGTACTATTCCTTGTGCTTTCCCTATACTTTTCCAAAAACTTTGCAAATAGCTTATTTTTAATAGTCTTTTTCAAATTATCCCAATTGTCTAGCTATTTGTGAGAATCCTAGCACGATAGATCCATTAGACTATGTACTCCATGAGGACAGAGACTTTGTCTGTTTAGTTTACAGCTTTATTGGTAGGTCTTAAAGCAGTTTTTGGTCTATAATGAGACTCTCAATATGTTTTGATAAACTGAACAATGCCGGGCAGTAAATGTTAGTTTGTATTAGCATTATTATTATTATTTAATATTATTGTTGTGTTACCTCTAGCTTTGATGTTATCCTAAGACACAACGAATACTGATATAGTCAAAATCAGGATTACCAAAATTGATCATCTCTTCTTCCTTTTGCAGCAGTGTAATAGTTTTTGGAACAAATGGAGAGGTCTGTTTAAGAAAGTCACATCCTAAAAGTCAATTAGGAGTTGGGCGGTATAAATAGGAGTGTTTTCCTGGCAGAGTAAACACTTAACCTGAAAGTAGTTAGAGAGCTGATTTTCTTAGAACCTACAGTTCACTTAAAGGATTTTGCATTTTGTTTTAAATAAAGGAATTCAGTGAGGAATTTCATGCGGAGAAGTGATATTTTATGCTTTTAAAATATGAGTATCACTGTTGATTGGAAGATTATTGCAGAGGAAGCAGGAATGAAATCAAGAAAACCAATGAAAGAGATCTTTCAGTGGTCAAAGCAAGAGAAGATAGAGAGACCTGCATTACATTGGTGAAAGATATAAAAAAGAGAGTTTGAATAAATTGGAATGTATATTTAACCGAATTTGGTGATGGGAAAGATTAGGAAGGTGAGGGCAAACTGAGAATGACTCTAAAATTTCTGACGCAGGCAACTGAATGGTAGATGTGTCATTTGCTGTAGTACAGAGAATTGTTAGAGTAATAGTTGTAGAGAAGAAGCTCGAGAGTTCTGTATTTGACATGTTAACACTGAAGCGGCTGCATACATTCAAGTGGAAATGGGAAAAATAAGAGTGTAATAAAATACCAGTTGGTGAGTTAAGTAATATTTAAATACCTGGGAATGGTAACATTTCTTAAGGAGAGACTATAATCAGGTTATATCCCTGAATAACTCTAATACTGAAAGATCAGCTATCAGTGACTACAGCAGGGTATAAACAGAGATAGGAGGGAAATAAGGAAAGTGTGAGGTTATAGAATCCAAGACAGAAAAGAGAAATAATCTACATTAGAGTTACCATACACCTTCTCTACCAATAATAGAATCCAAAAGAGAGTGGAATCATATCTTTAAAGGTTGAGAGAAAATAAATATGAACTTAGAATTCTATATCTGTAAAACTATGACTCAATATTAAGAGGAAAATAAGAACAGTTTTAGATAAAAGCTGAAAATGAGAGTTTATTATTAATAAATCCTCTCTATGCTTTATAAAATGTCAAAAGCTATGGTGAGCAAGCTTTTGGGCAAAACTAAATAAATGTGAAATGTAACAATAATAAAACAGTTATAATGACATTTTAAAGAGGTTGAAAAAGTAAAGTGAGTGGAGTTAACTAGTAGACAACAATGCATATTAAATGGAACATGATGGGCAAAAATAAGACATTCAAACATTCGTATATTGTTTTGGTGTAGGGTAAATATGTTGTTTATTTTCAGAGAATATTAAGACAAATATGTATGCTAAAAATGCAAAGGCAAACAGTAATAAAATAAGATTATAATATAACACTTTCAAACAATTAAGACAAGGAGGGAAATAATAGCAATTAAATCAAAGAGAAAGCAAATAGGGGAAACATTATGAGTAGAAAGTACAAGTTAAATTGCTTCAAATAAATTCATCAGAAATATTAATAATTGTAAAATGAGCTAATTCATCTTTTAAAATAGATTACATTTGATTATTTATATATACATTAGATTTATATGTTTCATACAAATATCACACACATATGGCTAGTATAAGTATAAATAGTATTTATGGAGGCAAGTCTAAAATTTAAGAATAAATAAATGTTAAAATGAAAATAAGGTTTTATCTCAGGAGAATTGCAAATGGCACCATGGGCAATACTTGAAGCCTCTGACATTTGAGCAATATAGAAGATTAAAGATAAATGAATGAATGAATTAACAAAATAAATGATGTTTAACATAAAATACCTAAAAGTCTTGGGTTCAACAAAGTGAATGTTCTTTAAATAATTGTTTCAGCTGAAGAAAAAAAAAATAGGAAATCTCCAGTGGCTAAAAGCAAAGAAGGTTCAGGAAGCCAATGCTGTGAGTTGTCGCTGAATTTGTGGCTGATTTTGATAATACAGAACCTTGATTCAGTTGCATGAGGAATAAGAGATTCAGTTGGGCATCGCAGTTTTAAAATCCATGCCTTTGGAATATAAAAAGCATGGATTTTAAAACTGGGATGCCCAACTGATTCTATGACGTTCAAAATGTGTCACCTCAATGAAAGAGAAAAGAAAGAATACAAGTACCTGCTTACCTGGGATAGGTATCAGATTCTATATAAACCACGGAGAAGACATTCAGCTAACATTTTAAATAAATGGCCCAAATCTAAATTTGGGCTAGTTTAAGAGCTTATCACCACTGGGAGCCACATACACCAAAGACATTTGTGCCTACTGCAAGCTTTTCATCAGACTCTTCCTGGGCATTCATAAGAAAGACTGAGAATATGGTGAGAAACCTGAGAATGCATCCATCCATCATTGTGCCAGCTTTGGGAAGGGGAACATCAGTCACTACAGAAATGGCAGAAAGGCTGTTATAGACTGCATGTTTGTGCCTCCACCTTCCCATATGATGTTATTAGGAGGTAGAGTCTTTGGGAGGCAATTAGGTCATGATGACAGAGACTTGATGATAAGATTAGTGCCCTTAAAGAAAGAGACTGTAAAGGGCTTGCTTCCTCTCTCTTCGCTGTGAGAGAATAAAAGGTAGACACCTACAAACCAGGAAGAATGCTCTTACCAAACACCAGACCTGCTGGCACTTTGATCTTGGACTTCCCAGCCTCCAGAACTGTGAGAAATAAATGCTTGTTGCTTAAGCCACCCAATCTATAGTATTCTGTTATAGCAGCTTAAACTGATTAAGACAAAGACCCACCCAGGTTCTTTTCTCCCATCTCTCCTATGGTGCAAAAGCTTTAAGACTCTGAGAGGGGAGCAGATACTTTGTCACTCCAAGCAACAGGGGAAGATTCTTTACAATTGGATGAAAGAAATAGAATAAATATCCCTCTATCCCAAAGAAAGAAGCAAGAAAACACCCTGGCCCAGATATTTAGAGAGCCTCTGCCACTGAGAAAGGGGCAGGATCACTGAGAAGACCCTTAATCTGGGGACAGATCATCTACCCAATACTAAGCCTGAACTAGAACAACAGAAGACACCCCTACCCTCCGTCACGAGGCTAACAAGTGTAGAGTAAATAAATAAAAGCAATCTACTGCTGGGAGAGAGAGGCAAGTACATAGATAAAGACTCTCTGAGTGCAGGTAGAAAGAAAAAACTTTCAGTTGAAGATAGAATCATAAATTGAGGAAAGTCTTCTGATAAAGCATTCATCACATTAAGCACAAGGTAATTCTAGAACTGAGACAATGGTGCACTGACAATAACCACAGCAATAGGAAAATCCAAACCTAGTTTAAGTTATAACTATATTGACTGAACCTCTCACACTGGAAGCATAGCAAAAATAAATAAATAAATAAACATAGGTAAATAAAGGCATGTCTACTTCTAGGCATAAAATAAATGATTTATTTTTTATTATAATAAGAATGATAATATAGAATACTATATATTAGTATACATATATACTTATATACTGTAATATTTACTATTTATCTCAGTTTCTACAGTTCTACTAAAGATAACAGACTTTCAAACAAAAATTACATGATACATACACATACACACAAAAGGAAAAACAGTACACTGTAAAGACAAAATTATTAACAGAACCAAATTTAGATATAAATCAGAAACTTTAAAATTACAATAATAATATCAAAGTTTCCATCATATGAAATTAGAAGAAGGAGCAAATTAAGTCTAAGTAAAGTGGAAGAAAGAATATAATAAACATAATAGTAGAAATGAATGAAATTGAGAACAGAAAACAATGCAGGAAAATCGGTAACACCAAAAGTTGGTTCTTTTGTAAAGATTAGCTAAATTAACAATCTTTGGCCCAACTGACCAACTTCAAGTTCACTAATCAAGAAAAGAGAAAAGACTCAAATTAGAAATATCAGAAATTAAAGAAGTAACATCAGGACAAATATTACAAGCACCAGAAAGATAGTAAAGAAATACTAAGAACAATTATATGCCCATAAATTGAACAAGTTGGATTAACAGATGAACAGATTCCTTACAAAGCTCAAATGGTGAAAACTCAGCCAAAACAACGAGATAACTAGAATTGCTCTATAGCTATTAAAGAAATCTATTTTGCTATGAAAAACTTTCCAACAAACGAAACTCCAGGCCTAGATGGCTTTACTGGTAGATTCTACCAAGTATTTAAAGAAGAAATAACATCAATAATATCAAGCTTTTCCAGAATGTAAAACAAGAAAGAATATTTTCCATTTTTTTCCTTCACAGCAGAATTACCTTGATGTGAAAAAAGACACAGTAAGTCTCAACAATAACCCAGATGCAATCCAGCTCTATGTAAATATAAGTATATATAAAGCATAACACATTATGACCAGTTGGAGTTTATTCCTTAGATACAAAGATGGTTCAACATGCAAAATCAGTTCATGTAGCCAGGTACAACAGTGCCTATAGTCTCAGCTAGTTAGGAGGCTGAAATGGGAGGGTCAACTGAGCCCAGGAGTCCAGCCTGGGCAACATAACACGACCCTGTCTCTGAAAAAAATTTTAAAACTTGGTCAATGCATAACATTCATATATGAAAAACCAAAAACCATGCTCCCTGGAGAAAGACTGAAAGCTGTTCCTCTCAGATCAGAAACAAGTAAAGGATACCTCTTTTTACCACTTTTATTCAACATAGTAATAGAAGACCTAGCCAGAGTAATTAGGCAAGAAAAAGGAATAAAAGGCATCTAAATTGGAAAGGAACAAGTAAAATTATCTCTATTTGCAGATGATATGATCTTTTATGTAGAAAACCCTAAATATTTCACACACAAACATCTGTTAGAACTAATAAAGTTGACAAGGTAGCAGAATACAAAGTCAACACGCAAAAATTGGTTGCATTTCCATAAACTATTAATGAACAATTCAGAAAAAAAATTAAGAAAACAACTACATATATAACAGCATCAAAGAGAATAAATACTTAAGAATTAACCAAGGAGATAAAGGTCTTGTGTACTATAAACAACAATAACAAAAAGAATTGCTGCAGGAAATTAAAGAAAACATAAATAAGTGGAAAAACACCCAGTGTTCAAGTATTGGAAAACTTGAAATTGTTAAGATGTAAATACTACCTAAAGCAATGTATAGAATTACTGCAATCCCCATCAAAATCCCAATGACATATTTTTTCACAAATAGAAAAATCCATCCTAAAATTCGGATGGAATCTCAAGGGACTCACTAATCAAAACAGTTCTGAGAAAGAAGAACAAAACTGGAGGCATCACATTTCCAGAATTAAAAACTTGCTACAAAGTTACAGTAATCAAAACCATGGTTCTGGCATAAAGACAGACATATAGAACAGTGGAATAGCACAGAGAGTCCAGACATAAACCTTCACACATATGGTCAGATTATTTTTGACAAACATACCAAAACCATTCAATCGGGGAAAAGACAGTCTGTTCAACAATTGATGCTGGGTAAACTGGATGTCCACAAAACAAATGAAATTAGACACTTATCTAACACCATGTAAAAAATAACTCAAAATAAATTTGTGCCCTAAGTGCACGACCCAAAACTATAAAACTGTTGGAAGGAAATATAGGGCAAAAGCTTCACAGCATTGAATTTGGGAATGATTTCTTGGAAATGACATCAAAGCACAGGTCACAACAACTAAAAAGACAAATTACTCTTCAGGAAAATTTAAAAATTGTGTGCATCAAAAGACAGTATGAACAGAGTAAAAAGTCAAACCACAGAATTGGGGAAAATATTTGGAAATCATGTATTTGACAAACTATTATTATCTAGAATATATAGAACTCCTAAAATTCAACAACTCAAACCAAACAACTTGATTGAAAATGGGCAAAGGACTTGAATGGACATTTCTCCAAATAAGATATACAAATGGCCAATAAGTATATTAAAAAATGCTCAACATCACTGATCACTAGGGAAATACAAATCAAAACTATAATGATAGCCCCTCACACCCATTAGGATGGTTAGTATTAGAAAAACAAAATGACAACAAGAACAATAAAAAAAAAACAACAGGAAACAAGTCTTGTCTATGATGCAGAGAAATTGGATCCCTTGTGCACCACTGGTGCAAGTGTAAAATGGCACAGCCACTGTGAAAAATAGTACAGCTTTTCCTGAAAAACTTTAAAATAAAATGAATAAGACCTAGTATTTGATAGCACAACAGGGTGACTATAGTCAATAGTAATTTAATTGCACATTTTAAAATAACTAGAAGAGTGTAATAGCACAAAGGATATATGATTGAGGGGATGAATACCCTATTTTCCATAATGTGATTATTGCTTATTACATGCCTGTATCAAAGTATCAAATGTATCACATAAATACCTACACCTACTATGTACCCACAAAAAAAAAAATTTAAGAAAATAAAAAAATTAAATACAATTGCCATATGATCCAACAATTCCACCTGTGAGTGGAACCTGAAAGAATTAACAGCAGGGTCTTGAGACATTTGTATGACCATGACCATAGAAGCATTATTCACAGAACTAAAATGTGGATGTAATCCGACTGTCCACTGATGGAAGAATGAAGAAGCAAAATGTGGTATATACATATAGTGGAATATTATTCAGCCTTAAAAAGTAAAGAAATTCTGACATAATGCTACAACGTGGATAAACCTGGAGGACATTAGGTTAAGCGAAATAAGACAGTCACAAGGAAAAAAAAATACTATATGATTCCTCTTATACGGGGGTATTTAGAGCAGTCAAAATTACAGAAACAGAAAGGTGAATGGTGGTTGCTAGGGTCTGAGGCAAGGCAGGATTAGGGGAGAAGGTAGGGAGTTATTGTTTAATAGACTAGAATTTCAATTTTGCAAGATGAAGTTTCGCAGATGGATGGTGGTAATCATTGTGCAACAATGTGAATGTACTTAATTCTACTGAATAGTACACTTAAAATGGTTAGTCAATTTCATCTTGTGCATATGGTACCACGACAAAAAAAAAATGGGGAAAAAAACAATCAATTCAATTCACCTATCAACAACTTGAAGGAAAAAAAAAATATGATCATCTCAAATATGGAACAAATATTTGACAAAATTCAACATAAATTTCCGATAAACACTCTCAGCAAACTGGGAATAGAAGGAGCTTCCCAGACTTGGTTAAAGGGTAGCTACCAATAATCCTATAGCTAACACCATTTGTAATAGTGAAAATTGAATGTTTTCTCCCTAAGATTGTGAAAAATGCAAGGATGTCTGCTATTGCCATTCGTATTCAACTTTATAGTGGAGGCCACGGGCAGTGCAACTCTCTTGGAAAACAATCAAAAGACTAATATATTATTAAAAATTAATAGAGAAAAATAATTATTAATAAAAATTACCAATCTCAAAAACAGAATGAGAAGAGTTTATCTCTAGATGGGAGTGGAGACAGTGGTGGGCAGGAGGCAGAAGATTATGAATAAATGTGTTGTTTGTTCTTTTATTGTTTTAAAATGAAAAGACACTAAAGCTTGTTTTCATACTGGGGGTAAAAATCTAGTACAAAAAAAGGAGTCAATGTAATGAGACAAGAGAACCGAAGTAAAATTCCTCGAGCTGGTGAGAGGAAATGCAATCCAGGGTACGGAGAGGGATAATATTTGACAGCGAGAAAGGCTCTTCCTCAGAGTCTACTTACCCATTAGGCTCAGTAGGAACAGTTTTAAGGCCTCCAGATGCTTTTAGGGCCCATGAAAATATTTTCACCAATTTTAAAATCAGAAGTCATAACGTCGTGCTCTTCTCTGTGGAATCCCAGCAACACTAGTATGTCAGTAGAAACAGGTTAGTTGGTAGATTTAGTGGTGGGAATAGGAGAATGTTCCCATCGAAGTACTTTTATACTGTCTATAAAATATAAGCTGATCTTGGTGTACTAATGGCTTAGTACCTCGGCAGAAACTGAAATAATTAGAAAATTTAAAAATATACACAGAATATCTGAGAATAGAGTAGTGAGCATGAAAGAGAAACATAGAATGCTAAGTTGAGTTAGCTGTTCATTTGAGATCAGAGATCAAATATAGATACAGCAATATCTTTCTGCTGGGCTGTGTGATTTACTTCATAAAAAATAAGTTTGGTTTACATAGTATCTGAGTTGTGCTAGTCAATTGCTACCCAAGGAAAGAAGAGAAAAGAACAAAAGTAAATCTCTCACTCTCTCTCCTTGGCCTTAGTATCTCTTTTTCTCTCATACATAAATATATCCTAAATGAAAGCAATTTTTACTTTAAGCTTTAGGATTGTTTGAAACTTTTATAATGAGTATTTCTCAAATGAAGAAAATGCAGCTCTATAGTTGGTTTACAGAATTATAAAGCGTGTGGGTTTGATAAGATATAGACAGGACAAAAATCCTAACTACTCTACTTACCAGCTGTGCAACCTTAGACTTAGAGATACTTAACCTCTAAGACTCTTTAGTTTTCTTTTCAGCAGAAAGAAAAAAATAATAACATCTAATGTATAATAATTTTGATAAATATTTGTTTAAATGATGTACAAAGAAAAATTTAGTGCATATATAGTATATATACACTAAATATATACTATATATGCATTAAATTATTCTATATACACACATATATAGTGTATATGTATTTAATCTAATATATAAATTAATATACAAAATTATTCTATATATTTTATATTTTATGTATAGATATATAATATATAAAAATAAAATATAAATATAAAAGTATATGTATTTATATGGTTCCTGAATATAACTGTTGCCATTATTAATTGATAGAAAAACTCTTGTCAACAAAAGTAATTAACAAAAATTAAGCCAAAATCAAATCTTTTTTTTTCTCATGAGGCCAGGAAAGGTACAGAAATAAATCTTTAAAAATGTTTTATGTGGTCCTAAAAGTAACCATGAAGAAAGACATACAGCTCTTTTTTAAAATGCACCAATAAAATTATGTTCTTAGAAAACTATACACTTATTCTTTCATTTGATTGTTCATTTATTTAACACAAAAGTATTTATCTAACACATGCTCTATGTTCAACATTTAACTAAACACTGGGATAAAGTGACAAATCATGTAGGCTTCTGAAGCTCTTCATGTCCTTCTGCCATTTTTTGACTTTCTATTGAGTTTAACTCTACATGACTCTTAAAAGTTTCAGATGCAAAGAACAAGTTATCAACCCATCTTCAGTTCTCAACTCTGCCCTTCCTTTAAGATACTATCTTACTTATTTTAAGAACAGGTACCTGCTAACTGATATTGACTTTTCTGCATGACTTATTTTCCTCTGTTATAGAATATGACATTTGCCTGATATTTCTTCATAATTAAGCCCTGACTTCTGAATTTCTGTGCCCCACCCCACCCAGGGTGGGTATATGACAAATACATTCCCTAACCAAGTTTATCAGAGATAGCAACATATCAGAGCTATCTCAGCCTAGCTGTCTATAGAAATGCCTGCACTAAGTTATGATTCAGTGTTACGAACTGGGTTGCTATCAAAGGCTGATATAAGAAATGGCCATTTAAAAAATGTTACTCTATTTTCTGTAAAATGTGCGTTGAAGACATTATCCATTATTGTTACTCAACAGCCACACCATAAATTTCCTCTAGAATTTAGGGACAGGAAAGTATTTGTCTCACTAGATAAACTTTTATGTTTTCTGTAATCTGACAAAAGTAGTATATAGCACACTAGTTAAGATGATGGCTTTGGAGTCAGATAGATTTGGGTTTGAGGCCTAGTCCTAACTTTTTCTGACTAGGGAAATCATGTAGTTCTTTTAAGTCTTGCTTTTTCATTTGTGAAAAGGAGACCCTGTTTTCATTTATGTTGTTTTTTGGTGGTAGGGGGAATTCAATGAGACTAGACATGAAATACATTTTATAATATCTTGTATACAGTGAATTCAATTTATATTATCTTTTATGTTTACTATCAGTATATAACTCCATACATTTTTCCTCCTGCCCTAATTTTCACATCTAAGTTTTCTGCTGAATTACACTTATAACCTTGCCCAAAATTTTGGGTACAATAATTTTTTTTCATTTCTTCTTCTAAATCTTTTAAATGATTTCTTATTTATATACATCTTTCTAAATATATTCAGTATTAAAGATGACAAGTATTTTTTATGTTTATGGGTATAAAAATATCTAAAGAATAGAAAATCCTCAAAGATATCCTATTTTGTATAAAAATTAAGATGTAATTTTACATGTCATTTCAAACAAATGAAAACAATTATATTTAATAATACATGACATATAAATAACTAAAAAATGTTAGATTTCTGTTTTGAATCTTATGTGTATGTATGTGTGTGCATGTGTGTTATGTATATATATGCATATATGTGTATATATATATAATTTTAAGCTCTCCCCCAAATACAGAATAAGTCTTAGTTGAATACCTAAAAATCTCAAAATAAATTTTTTTTTCTAAAAGAACAATATAAAAAAGGGTCAATGCCACATAGGTTTAAAAATCTGCAGTTTACCAGCCAAACCTTCTAAAAGCAAATATTAAAATGTAAAACAGACACTAAAAAAAGATTTACAATAAGTAAGACAAGTGTATACGTATAATAGTTACTACAAAATTTTTTTTAAAATAAATAAAAGGGATTATTTCCAACCAATAAAAAATGGGACTCTTCATATGAAAAGGGTACAAATAAAGATAAACAGACAACTTACATAAGAAATAAAGCAAATAGGCAAAATATAAACAATGTCAACTTTGACAGCAGTAAAATATGCAAATCACTAGAAATTTTTAGAACACCAAATTGGCAAAGTTTTAAAAATTATTGCACCTGTTATGTATACTGAAATAGTTATTTTCACATACTGTTGCTAAGGGTTTAAATTACTAAAATTTGTCTGAAAAGAAATGTAGTACCAAGTATCAAAAACTTCACAAGTATTTCTATCTTTAATCCAGTAGCTCCTAATTGGCTTTTAATTCAATAATTAATTCCACATTTAAGATTTCACTCTAAGAATATTATCAGAATTTGACGTGAAAATACATTAATGTGAAATTATGAGCAATGTAAATTTAGAGACAATCAAATTATCTAATGATAAATGCAAAAATGGTAAAATATAGCATGTATGTTCATCAGTTTTCATATTATTTGGTCATTCAAATTATAGATATTTAAAAAGTTGATAATATGAAAAAATATTCATGACATATTAAATGAGAAATAGAATAAAACATTAAAATTTATACTAAGACACCAGTTACATATATAAATATGTAGTATATTTATACTTCATTATAATATGTACACATAATAATATACACATTTTTAATTACATATAATTAATATATATTTTAAATTATATATTAAAAGTACATAAATATATACAAATATATAGCTGATATATATATACCCATATGTATATATCAGAGGATTTCTGATAAAACTCATTCAGAACTGATAATCAAGTAATCAAGAATGTTAATTCAAATGACAACCCAAAAAAAAAAATGATAGGGATTCTGCTTCTTGCCAAGATGGCCAGTTAGCACAGGATGATGGTTCTCTTCCCAGATCACCTGGAGACAACCTATAAAAGAGTAAGGGGACTGGGCGCGGTGGCTCACGCCTGCAGCCCCAGCAGTTTGGGAGACCGAGGCGGGTGGATCACGAGGTCAAGAGTTCAAAGTCCCCTGGCCAACATGGCAAAATCCAGTCCCTACTAAAAGTACAAAAATTAGCCGAGCATGGTGGCATGCGCCCGTAATCCCAGCTACTCGGGAGGCTGAGGCAGGAGAATCTCTTGAACCCAGGAGGTTGCAGTGAGCCGAGACTCCATCTCAAAAAAAAAAAAAAGTTTAAGGGAAAAGTGCACTTTATAGTTATTAAAAATATAAGGTAAATCTGGGGAAACCAAAGTTATCATGAATTGTGTGACACTGTTTGTGATGGTAGCCTGGTGTGGGGGCAGCCAGAGTTGGCTTTTCTCATTTGTACTGTAAAAATAATTCATACACAGAAGAATGAATAAAGCCAACAGCTTAAATTAGTGAAAAGAGAATATCAAATAAACACCACCCAGGTCAAAAAAGAGAAGTCCTGCAGTATGCTAGAAGCCTGAACACACCTTTTTCCAGTCAAAGGTTTTCTCGTCTCCTCATTTCACCCATACAATCTAACTAACCACCATTGTTTAACTTTCAGTTATCAACCTTTGCTATTCTGAATAGTATTATGAACTCTATGCCCCCCAAACACTAAATTTTTTATTTAAATTTTGAATATATTGTTAAATAATGAGTTTGCTCTGGTCCTTTTTATGCTTAGAAATTGCTTTCCATTGACTGGGCACGGTGGCTCACGCCTGTAATCCCAGCACTTTGGGAGGCTGAGGCAGGTGAATCACCTGAGCTCTGGAGTTGAAGACCAGCTGACCAACATGGTGAAACCTTATCTCTACTAAAAATACAAAAAATTAGCTGACCGTGGTGGCACATGCCTGTAATCCAATCTACTTGGGAGGCTGAGGTAAGAGAATCGCTTGAACCCAGTAGGTGGAGGTTGCAGTGAGTGGAGAACCTGATATTGCATTCCAGCCTGGGCAAAAAGAGCAAAACTCCCTCTCGAAAAATATTTTTAAAAAATAAAAAAAGAAAGAAAGAGAAAGAAAAGGGAAGAAGTTGTTTTCAGTTATACACCCTCAAAAATTTTACTGCTTCAGGTTTTTTATTCACTCCTATAATCATTCATTCATTTTAATGGACTTACATAACTATGGTTAAATGCAATAAAATAAATCACTTTTAAATGTACATGTGGAAGGTATATACTCATGCAATTACCTCCAAAATCAAGATGTGAGA
>NW_012109253.1:41634-42184 GCF_000951045.1 Mandrillus leucophaeus
TTTTTATGCTTAGAAATTGCTTTCCATTGACTGGGCACGGTGGCTCACGCCTGTAATCCCAGCACTTTGGGAGGCTGAGGCAGATGAATCACCTGAGCTCTGGAGTTGAAGACCAGCTGGCCAACATGGTGAAACCTTATCTCTACTAAAAATACAAAAAATTAGCTGACCGTGGTGGCACATGCCTGTAATCCCATCTACTTGGGAGGCTGAGGTAAGAGAATCGCTTGAACCCAGCAGGTGGAGGTTGCAGTGAGTGGAGAACCTGACATTGCGTTCCAGCCTGGGCAAAAAGAGCAAAACTCTCTCTCGAAAAATATTTTAAAAAAATAAAAAAAGAAAGAAAGAGAAAGAAAAGGGAAGAAGTTGTTTTCAGTTATACCCCCTCAAAAATTTTACTGCTTCAGGTTTTTTATTCACTCCTATAATCATTCATTCATTTTTAATGGACTTATATAACTATGGTTAAATGCAATAAAATAAATCACTTTTAAATGTACATGTGGAAGGTATATACTCATGCAATTACCTCCAAAATCAAGATGTGAGA
>NW_012109253.1:42534-43785 GCF_000951045.1 Mandrillus leucophaeus
GCCCGCCACCAAGTCCGGCTACATTTTTGTATTTTTAGTAGAGACCAGGTTTCACCGTGTTAGCCAGGATGGTCTTTGATCTCCTGACCTCGTGATCCACCAGTCTCAGCCTCCCAAAGTGCTGGAATTACAGGCGTGAGCCACCGCGCCCGGCCGTATCTGTCATTTTTATCTAAGTATATTTATGAGATTCATACATGTTTTTGCCAGCATCAGTAACTTGTTACTTTTTATTGTATTGATACATTGTATGGGTATATCAAAATTTTTAATCCATTTCACTGTTGATGAACATTTATGATATTCGCAGTTTTCAGTTATTATAAATAATTCTGCTATGAACATTTATGTTCCCTCTTTATCCTTAACAACATATTTTGTTTTGAAGTCAGCTTTGTGATGTCAACATAACCAATCTATCTTTTCATATGCTTGATATTTTCATAGTATATATTGTTACATCATTTTCCTTTGAATATATTTCCTTCTTTATATATGAAATTAATTTATCGTAGACTACAAATATTTGGTTTGTGTTCTTAGCCAGTCTGATAATCTGTCTTTTAATTGGTGGGTTAAGACTGTTTACATTTAATGTCATCATTGACATGGTTAAGTTTAAATCTACTATTTTGACACTTGTTTTCTATTTGTTCCATATGTTCTCTAATCCTCTCTCTCTTTTTTTCTTTTTTTCCTCCTTTTGGATAGAATATTTTTCAACATCCCATTTTATCTCTACTATTGGCTATTTGGCCAAGACTCCTTTTATTATTCTATTAAGGTTTTCTTGAGAGCTTGTAATATGTATCTTTAGCTTAGCCAAACCTACCTTCAAATAATATCATAGCATTTCACATGTAATATAATATATTTTACTTCTACATATGTTAGACCACAATATTATTCATGTTTTTGCTTTAGTCAATTAGATTTTATAGAAATTTTAAAATGCAAAAAGTTTTCCTTCATTCCTCTATGTACATCCAAGTTTCCTTCTGGTATTATGAAGAACTCTTTTGACATTTCTTGTAGTGAGGGCATATTGCAGTAAATTCTCACATAGTGTTTTGCTGAAAAAAAAATTTAATTCACTCTTGTTTTTTGTTTGTTTGTTTGTTTTGTTTTTTTTTTTGAGACGGAGTCTCGCTCTGTCTCCCAGGCTGGAGTGCAGTGGCGCGATCTCGGCTCACTGCAAGCTCCGCCTCCCGGGTTCACGCCATTCTCCTGCCTCAGCCTCCGGAGTGGCTG
>NW_012109253.1:44620-81343 GCF_000951045.1 Mandrillus leucophaeus
ATTATTTATTTATACATTTTTTTTATTTATTTATTTATTTATTTATCTATTTATTTATTTATTTTGAGGCAGAGTCTCATTCTGTCTCCCAAGCTGGAATACAGTGGCGTGATCTCAGCTTGCTGCAACCTCTACCTTCCAGGTTCAAGTGATTCTTCTGCCTCAGTCACCAGAGTAGCTGAGATTACAGGCATGTGCCACCATGCCCAGCTAATTTTTGTATTTGTAGTAGAGACAGGTTTCATCATGTTGGCCAGGCTAGTCTCAAACTCTCCCGATTTGGCCTCCTGAAGTGCTGGGATTACAAATGTGAGCCACCACGCCCAGCTTAAACATTTGTTTTCTATTGCCCATTGCTAGAAAGAAGAATTATAACATGCAGATTTTTCATGGCACCCACACATTGTCAGGTGTATACCCCAAAGAAAATAACTTATTCTACCAAAAAGACACAGAGACACAGGCACTCTCATGTTCATTGCAGCACTATTCACAATAGCAAAGTCATGTAATCAACCTGGGCGACCATCCATGGGGAAGTGGATAAAGAATATGTGGTACAGAATCAATTTATTCCTGTGGATTTCAGCTATTTGTGTGGTAAATATACACAAATACATATACACCAATACTACACATCCATAAAAAAGAATGAAATTTGGTCCTTTGCAGCAACAAGGATGCAGCTGGAAGCCAAGTCATTATCCTCAGTGAATTAATTCAGGAACTGAAAACCAAATACTGCATGTTCTCACAAGTGTGAACTAAACGTTGGGTACACATGGACACAATGATGGAAACAATTGGCACTGGAAACTATTACAGAAGGAAGGGAGAGAGCAGGTTTAAGAGTTGAGAAACTACGTATTGGGTACTGAGCTCAGTGCCTAGGTGATGGGGTCAATCACACTCCAGACCTCAGCATTATACGATATGCCAGTTTAACAAACCTGCACGTGTGCCCCTAAATCTAACATAAAAGCTGGAAAAAGAAGAATTATAATTGATTTCATGTGTTTATTCTGTATCTTGTGACATTAAAAACTCACTTATTAGTAGTGGGAGTTTTGTTTTGCAGTCTCCTTGGAATTCTATAAATGTACAATCTTCTTGTTTGTGAATAGGGAGACTTTTATTTATTTTTTTCCAATACATATGCTATTTCTTTCTTTCTTTTTCTTTATTGCACTGGCTGGACAGGAGCAGAGATAATGGATGTCCTTGTCTTCTTCTGTAAGCAAACTAGCACTAAGTGATCTGAAGGGAAAAGAGTTCAGTGTTTCACCATTAGGTATTGTGTTAGCTTTAGGGTGTTTTGTACATGCCCTTTACGATGCTTACAAAGTATCTTTCCAGTCTAGGTTTTCAAAGATTGTAATTATGAGGGGATGTTGGAATTTGTCAAATGAATTTTCTTTATCAATTAATATGATCATGTTTTCTCAAGATAGTGAGTTATCTTGATTGATTTTCAAAAACTGAATTGTCCTTACATTCATGGGATAAAACCCATTGAGCGTAGTGTGATTTCTCCAGAGATAATTTGTTATATTCTGCGCAGTTTTTCAGAATGCCATAAGTATGGCATTGTTTCCTGTTAATTTCTCAGTTGGGAATTTTCTGGGTCCGAAAATGTAGGATGTAGATAATATAATGTTGAATCTCAAACCTGTGTGTGAGTTGAAATCTGGCTTGTGGTTAACATTTCTCAAGACAATTTTTTTTTTTTTTACATAGACCTCAAGGAAAGATAGAAAATTTTTTTGTCGTCTTTGTTGGTGGGTTCGATTTTGCTATTCGACCCTTTTACTGAGGTTGAAATGTATCAAAATTCCACTTTATACAGATAAGTTAACTCCAACTGTCACTTTACTTAAAACCAAAACTTGTGTCCTATTCTGCCTAGTTCATAAAATGAAACCTCTTGCTTTAGAGGTTACAAAATGCTCTCAAGAGTTTTGCCACTCCAGAATGAATTTATTCCTCTGGATTTCGGCTGTTCAATTATTATGTGGTACATATACACAAATACATATACACAAAGTCAGGTCTGTGTGTGTGCGCACGCGCACTTTGTTTTGTTTTCTTTTGTTGTTCCATAATTTATTGAGCCCTTAGGTATTTTATGGCTTTATTTTATTTTATTTGTTTGGGGAAGCTTTTCAGAATATTTAATGAAATATATGACAAAAATGGGAGTCTCTATTACTTTCATATTCATTTTAAAAACAATAACATTGATTTATTTTCCATTTATCTTAAGGTTTCATAAATTGCTGTGTTATTACCATCTTGCCTGCAGTTTTTGGTTTTTTTTGTTTTAGTAAAGAGTCAATGGAAATTTGTAGATATGTGTGGAAAAAGCAGGTTCCCGTAGCAGTACTAGGATAAAATGTCAATTATTTGAGATTATGGCTTACCAAAGTACAGGCAAAACAAGGTTGCATCCAGTGTAGTGGCTCTTGTCTTAGAGTGCTAGTTATTAAAAGGAACAAAACAAAGCAAAAACACACAAAAATGGAAAACAAAGCAAAGCAAAAGTTCCCACCAAAATAATATGGTGAAGAGTTTATGAGAAACCACCAGAGATTCCTGAAACCCTGTGATGTTTCTTTTGTGTCCAGAAATGCCCGCTGGAGCCTGGCAACTCTCATGAGTCTGACCATTCTCTACATCTTCATTTTTCAAATATACACTTGTTTTCTATTTCATGTCATTTCCTCAGGGTTCTGCTGTGTCTTAATGAGTTTTAATAAGATGGAAAAATACATGCTATTGTGTTTGGGTAGCAAATGGTTTACCCTGGAAATATAATGTCTTAAATTAATTAAAATGCATGTCTCCACAAAGCCCTGAAGGAACAACGTTAATGGTGGAAATTTCATACATTGTGTCAGCCTCATGGAGACCTATTTTTCATTGTAAGGGAATTTAGCATCCTTCAAATTTTGCTAGCACAGAATGGAAGATAAAGGCATGTTTCTACTCTGTAGCCTGAGTACCCAGTTGATTTATAAGATAATATTTTTCTAAAAGTGGAGAAAATTTATCATACACAATGGAATTTAATTGTTTTTAATTTGGGAACATGCTGAAGATAATATAGACTACATGAGAGTGAAAATAACAATTAAAAATAAAGCTCAGTGCAGGGAGAGGTTTTTGTTAAAACTTCATTTAATATTTTTATTTTCTTAAAACTGTGTTATACATTAAGTCCTTAATTTTGAAAATATACTTTTATTTATTTTTGTATTTTTTAATTATTGATTAAAATGTTTTTGAATAAGTAATACATTTGCATGGTTCAAATTCAAGACTATATGAGAGACAGAGTTAAGAGTTAACATATTCTGCAATCAGATATTCTAACCACGAGAATAACAGTGTTTATCCAGTACTTTAGAGGGTACATTAAGTTAAAAACAAAAAGCCTTCTTTAATACAGAAATATTCAGAATAGCAGAAGCAAAATTAATAAAAATCTCTGCATTAAATTTTTAGCACTGAATAATGTTGGACTGAGTAGCTAAAAATTTTTTGTATTTAGGATTAAATTGTTCTACAATTACATAGATATTCAACTTTCACTTGCACAAGGATACTTTGGGAAGAAATAGTAAGTTATTACTAGAAACTGAACTGCTCACAAAGAGAAAACTGTCCAAGAGAGAAATACACCTGGGCTGTTCCAGAAGAAACATTTCTCCTGTTCTCTTATGGCTAAGGATTTTTGCCAGTTCTTCCTCATTGAGGAGGAATTAGAAATTTTAATCTACGTATCATCAAACAACATACACACCCATCATCTCACCAACCCACCCCGCCCCCACACGCATACATATTTGAAGTTGAGAAAAAAAATACCTGGACATGTGGTTCTACCTGACTACTGCAAGTTCAAAACAGGCTTTTCAGTTAAGGGGCATCCTTTCCAGAAGGTTCTCCATTAAAACTAATTTCTTACAGTATATGGCATGTTACTAAGCATAAGCTGTTACATTATCTGCAGCATGACATTGATGCTTGTACAATTTACTATAATATAAAGAATTCATTGACAGTTTATATATCCATATAAGCAGTATCATAGAGAAGATAATAGAATCTTGAAACATTAGAGCAGGAAGAAACCTTAGAGATAATTGCAAAAACTGCTAAACTCAAGTAACACTTACTATGTGACAAACATTGTTCTATGTTCTTTAATTATATTAATTTAATTGATCTCAACAACAAAACAACTGGCAGATATTGTTATTTCCATTGTATAGAGATTAAAATTGAGGCACAGAAAGTTTAAGTGACTTGCCCTAGGTTACACAGCGTAATGATTTTTGAGTTGGGGTTTGAAACTGGCTCCAGAATCTGTGTTCTTAACCACAATAAGTCCGAGGATCATTCCCAAGCAAATAAAGGTAGAAAGTATCACAATAAAGGTAAAAATACTGGATTGCAATCACATACAAAATTTTTGACTATTGGAAGGAATTTGCCATCCATAGTCTTAGCTTTTGGTTATTGCAATGTGACTGCACTTAAGATAAATAGATTTGACTGTCCCTCTTGATTAGTCTAAGCAATTATATACTTTATCTAAAAAAAAAAACTATAAAAGTCATTTAACTCAATATAGAATAATGGGATTCATTTTTTTAAGGAAAGATAAAGGCTTGAGCCTGCCACTCTTAAACCTCAAGGAATATTTAAAACTTAAAACTATTTTAACTTAATACAAAATGATTTTATTAGAAATAATTGAAGTAATTACTCCCAAATTAATCTATGCTTCCTACTGCTTCATATTTCTAACTTTTTTCTTTTGATCTTTTATGTTTCAAGTGTAAAGTGCTTAGAGACTTTTTTGTAAAAGATGCTTTTAAAAATTCACACTGTCAAAGTGTTACTGTAAAACTCAGTTATATCAGGCCACAGTACATATTAAAACGTTGATGTGACTCATCTTGGATTCCCTATGTTGCTTATATGACCCAAATCACAGATATAAATGGCTTTAAACTAGATAACAAGAGATTGCCACTCTCTCGGTAAAATGACTTTGGATGAATAAATAAGTTTCCAGATTTTTATTTATTCCTAACTTGAAGAAAATCTCTCTTTCTCCACTTAAGATTGATAACATGCATGGTGCTCTGGGTAACTAAGTAATGCTAAAATCTGAAAGAATGTCCTCAACCACCGGAATGCAGATGCTACCTAGAATTCTCGAAACATAAAACAGGAATCATAAATCAGTTTCTGGTCTTAAACAAATGGAAGTGTCTGTTTCTAAATATGATTATTTTTTCCTCAAGCATTTCATTAAAGTGCTTAGTAAATTTTAACTGGTTTCTGACCATTTTTTGAAAGAGAGAAGGTTTGCAATGTTTGAGGAAAAAATGTATTGTTTTATAATTTACTATATATAAAAACATGTAATTTTCTTATATTGGTGCATATGTATGAATCACAGGCGTCATATGTAGCAGAGTGTCCTTGTCACTTCCCAATATCCATTTCATATCTCCATCCATGTTAACAGAATATTTAGCTAGGCACACGGCTACTTCGAATAAAACTACATTTCTCAGCCTCCATTGCAATTAGTTGGGGTGCTGTGACTATATTTGGCTAATAGGAGGAGAAGAGATGTGATGTGATGAGAATATGAGAAAATGTATCTTTTAAGAATTTTTGGGGATATTCCTTAAGAGACAATGCAATTGGACCATGTGCCTCCCCTTACTTTTGTTTCTCCCATTGAGTGGAGCAGATGCTGATACCTTGAAGCGTGAGGTTAAGGCCACACATGGTAGAGCCACTCAGCTAATTCTGAGTTCTCAACACCATAAAGTGCCACAGTAGTTACCGGGTGATAGACATATTTGAAGTGAAAATAAAGCAGTTTTTCAAGCCAAGTCCCCCTGTATTCATGCCCGGGACTAGCTCTTTCCTCATTGACTCTAGGCTTACCTATGTATGCTGCTTTGGCCAGTGGGACAATTCGCAAACATAATATAATCAGACATGAAAAGTGCTTGCATATATAGGCTGCTCTTCTCCTGCTGCACTTGGAAACCTGACATAGGAATAAGCTCAAGGAAGCCTACTGGAGGATGACAGACATGTCAGCCAATCACCCACGTGATCATTGTACTAGTCAACAGCCAGCCCATCACCAGACCATCTGTTTTTGGTTAGATCATATGGGATCATCCAGTTTCCAGTCCAGCCTGCTAACTGCAGGCACATGAGTAAACTCAAATGAAATTAGCAAAGCCCAGATCACACTGCAAGAACTTGAGCAAGGCCGCACACAGTGGATCATGCCTGTAATCCCAGCACTTTGGGAGGTCGAGGCAGGCGGATCACCTGAGGTCAGGAGTTCGAGACCAGCCTGGCCAAGATGGCGAAACCCCCTCTCTTCTAAAAATACAAAAATTAGCCAGATGCGGTAGTGTGGGCCTATAATCCCAGCGACTCAGGAGGCTGAGGCACGAGAATCGCTTGAACCTGTGAGGCAGAGGTTGCAGTGAGCCGAGATCATGCTGCTGCACTCCAGCCTGGGTGACAGAGCAAAACTCTGTCTCAAAAACAAAAAAAGAACTTGAGCAAAATTCTAAAATAAACAAATACATGTTATGAAGCCACTAAGTTTTGGGTGGTTTGCAATACTAACAGATAATGATGCAGTTTCTAAAGTGTTATAATTATTTGATTACACATTATAAAATTACAAAAGCATAGTCTTTGCAGGCAGAGAACCTATTCAACTTTTTCAATTTGTACAAACTTTTGAGCTTAGCTTCCTACCCTCACATACATAGACTGACTCCCAATCCTGGTTGGCCTGGGACGGTCCTTGTTTTTCCTTGTTGTCCTAATATAATTTCTAATAACACCCACTTTTTCTCTCAAAAGTTTTTCAGTTGGGTCAATAAATTATATAGTGACATTAAAATATATTTCATAACATTGGAGTCAGGAAAAATGAGATAAAAAATAATGTTGATTACAGTCATCAGTTATTTATAAGCAACCCATGTCCTCACTGAGCACAAAATATGCAAAGCCCCACTGTAGGAGTTATGTGGATGCAAAGATCAAGAAATCATGGTCCATTTTTATTTTTATGTATACCCGTACATGTGAACCTATTGAACCAAGTTGTTTATGGCCAACTTTCACATGAGCGCTGTGACCTATACATCTTCTATACATCAGATTTTTCATCTTGAAAACAAGATGATAGTAATAATACTTAAATCTGAAAACAGCATTTAGCACACAGTGCTATGTAAGTATGAGATAATCTTATAGGGAAAATGGAAGTGCTCTACTGCCTTACTTCTTGCTTATAACAACATAAAACAAAAAATATATTAACAGGCTTTTGAAAACTATGTACTCATATACGGCAACACTTAAATATGACCTATCTTTGAGCTACAATGGAGTGAAACCTCAGAGCTTACTTTCACTGAGTGAAATGTTAAGTCTTGCTACGATTTAAATCTCCCTCCTTCTCCTTTTCTGGTCACTATAGTAGATCTTGTCAAAATTTAATGCATGTAGGATGCCTTATACCTTTGCAAAATACCTGTGTTGTCAAAACAAAGCAATATTTTACTCAAAAGATGAGTGCCGTCATTAATTTCTATTAAATAATAAGAATAGTATACATTGAGGTTAAAATGCTGATATGTTGTGATTATATTTACTCTTTTGTTTTCAAAACTAATTTAGATGTCTTTTGAGTTGCCAAAAGTACACATTTTGTGCTGAAACAATTCTTATTGGTTAGAAGAATAAATACCTAGTTTAAGAGAAAATGTGTTAGTATGGCACATAATAATTGGGTATCTCAGAGATGTCCACTAGGCATATTATATACAGAGATATAAAAGTGTACTTCAGGATTATTAATGATGTTCTTTATTACTTAAATGTGGCTTTAAGGAATGGCATGTATATATTACATGTAATAGAAAACTTCTCTTACAGCTGGCTATTATTTTTACTTTTTAACTTTGTCTTCATAAATACATGCTCTTTACCTAGGTTTTCTTTCAGTTGTGCCCTTCACAGTTATAATTAATATGCACTATATTTGTTGCCAGCTACTGTTGATTCCAGTGGACCAGGGCAGTCACTATGTGATTTGAATTGTGCTTTATGTTGAATGGTTCTTGTATTTCTGAGTCAATACAGGCAATGTTTTACATAAGTTCAGATACTAAAACTACCTCCAAAATTAAAATTTTGGAAGGATGGAACCACCTGAAGTGATTCCTATCACTTGATTGTCCCAATTACTTTTAAAATATTAATTAATTTTATTTTGATTATACATATAAAGACCAAATCAGCATACATGAACATGAAAATTATCCTTAGTTTGCAGCTTAGCCAATGAATAGAACAAATAAAAGAGAAAGTTAAAAGGATTTGATTGAGAGCTCTTTAATTATAAAAAGAGCAGAAATAAACAGATTAAAAAAAACCACAGACTTTCAGTCAGTTAGAACCCAGAATGAGAGAGAAGTGGTACTAAACTAGTGCTAGTAGTAGTACTAAAACCTCAAAAGTTGCATTTGCCCTATGACAGTCACTATTTTTAAGGCCGTCTTTGCCTGAATCTTCAAGTAAAGACAAAGTAAAAAAAATAACAGTTCCTCAAAACTGGTACCTGATAGAAATGTCAAAGAAGCTATAATTTTAGTCCAGACAAGACGTATATACCTTGTTAAAGGTGCCCTTTCAAATGAATAGTGTATTTTATTTCTATTTCAAATAATCCTTTTGGCTTTTCTTTAACGTTTTCTAGCCCACCACAGAAAACCAAAATCTGAGAAATAAAAATCAAAAGAGCAACAAATTAAAAATCAAATATTTTTTCTGAGCTTTCGATCTTAAACATGAACACATTGACTTGTAAGAGTAAGTACACAAAATTAAGGGGGAAAAAGATTGTTTGGTAGCCACAAATTGCCTATTGTATAGCAATTTGTGGCAGAGTTTTGCTTAAATACCTCACAAGCAGAGGTTGAGAGCTGTAACTTTAGAACAGTAATATAAAGGCCAGGGGTGAGTTGCAGGGTGGTTAGCAAATACTAAGCTTGATATATGGCAGCAATAAATATGCCCATCAAAAGTCTTATAGTATACCAAGCTATACTAATAGAACCAGATAAGTGGCAGTTTCTTTTTGTTTGCTCTGGACAAAATACTCCTGAACAATGGGGATCAGATATAGATGCCACACTTGACATAATATATTTATCAATAAGCATGATCACAGGAGAGCAACCAAGATGATAAAGGAATTCAAAACAATATTCAGTGGAATGACCTGTAGATGCTAGAAAGAGACAGAGAAGAAAAGATTCAACAGGCAAGTGAAAGATTGTGACGGGAAAGTGCAAACAATTGAAGAGAAGGAAAAAGAAACTGCACTTGCTTTATGGCTCCCTTTTTTTTTTTTTCAGAGAGAGATTTTGGCAATAATAAAAACTTTCTGAAAGGTCAGACTCTTCAAAGAAAGAATAAACCACCTCAAAAGGTAATATGTTCCCATTCACTGAAATATTGATTCAGACAACACAGCTATCAAGCAGAAAAGCCACAGATTTAGTAATACAAGAGTAATTGAGTTATATAATGTTTAATGTTCCTTCCAAGTCTGACGGACCTCGATTCTACGATGTTCAAGTGTACATTTAGCTAAGAGAAAGTAAAGCTGTTTGTTTTCATAATAAGGAATGTGAGTAACAGTGAAAAAGGTTCAATTTAACACATAACTCCAAAAATCTCAATATGATAAATTTTGTAGGGAAATTATTTTCCAAATCAAAAGAGGGCCAAAAGATAGGTTGAAGTGTACCGGAAAAAAATATCATTGTTTTCTGATCTGTGATTTTTTTTTTACAAAGGAACTCAGAGACTTAAATTTGAAGAAAGAAAAAGTAACAACAACAACAAAAATTTTAAAATTTAAAGTGATCATTTCAGGTAGAATTTCCGAAAGTATATAGATTTGTTTTTAATGTGCAACTCATGTAGGAGGAGAAGAAAAAAGAAATGTATGCTTTTTTTGTAAGGGAAAGCAGAGTGCTCCCAGAAGAATGCTATGTTCTCGGTATTTTAAAATGTCCAATATGTGCCTAGGATCTCACAAACTGCTTCTTTTCTCATGGTTTCCCAACTCAAACTGGCTTGTCACAGCATATTTTCAAACCCACCTTCAGTATGTAGCCATCGTTTGCTTTTGTCTCCTGAAGTGAAGGTAGACTCAATCTCTGACCTACAGACTCTTAGGCTACATAGTCTCTTTAACTTTCACTCGCTATTGCTTTATAGAAGCTCATTGTAGATTCCAGAGAGATGGGAATTGTGACCCTTCTTATCTATACAGTCCAGAGGAGAATACAGTTGCTGTATGTAATTTGAAAATATTCAAGAGGGATGTAACTCAATAAAAATTTATTTCCAGTCTTATTCTCATAGATGTCTATGTTACAGCGCAGAAAATCAATTTTGAATACTTTTGGTTGCTTTGTGAAAACTTCTTAGAAACTCTCCAAAAATGGTTCACATTTACTAGACCCTAAGGGCCATCCCCTTACTGTTCATAAAGTGCATACAAAAATCCTATTGCCTTGAATAAGAATACAAGATAGGCCTTAAAATATTTACTGATTATTAATTTTCTCATGCTAAGAATTCATTCTTTTTCACATTTAGTAATCATCCCAACACCATTTCACTCAAATGTTTAAATATGCCACTGGATCAAATGCTTAAATACACCACTGGAAAGACTCATTTTATGTTTTGTTGGATTCATACATGTGAATGGAGATCAAAACAGTATTAATACTATTATGCGGTACTTAAGTAACTAACCTTTAATCATGTTCAGAAATGGCACAGAAACAGCCATGAATTTAAGCCTCTCTGAGACTCAACATGTATAATCTGAGACCCAGCATTAAAATCACTTCTACAATTTTCCTCATTGAGAGTGGTCTCGGCTACATTTGAATGAGTCTCTTCAGTTTGCCATGGAAAATTTATTTATACCTATCTTGGGGTGTGTATTTTGATGCAATCTCATGCTCACATTCATCAGGAGCAGTTATACTTCACTTTAAAGTATGATGGAGACAACAGTTTGCTTCTTTCAAAGATGAAGGAGCCAATGAGAATTAGCCATTAACAACATTTCTTGGTTAGAATCATCTATTTCATTCTTTTTAGCACATAACCCTGGAGTTTTGATCACACAGCTGGCGAACAGCTTCTGTATTAAAAACAAACAAACAAACAAACAAAAACAAAAAAGAAAACAGCAGCAAAAAAAAATACTTTTTTGAGGAAAGACTTACCCTGACTATATCTGTAGCAACCTATTAATTAAGTATAAAACAGGAATATTTCTTCAATAATATAAACCATAAACCATTGGCAAATTAGATGTCAGAAAATGCTAATGTAAATTAAGGCTGCTAAAACTGTGGCTGCAACAAATTAAATTTAAGAGGGTGTAGTCAATGAAAACATTAAGAACACATATTTCTTTATTTTATTATTATATTAATTTAGATGTTCAGAAAGAAATGTCCCTAGGATACATTTATTTAACTCTCTAAATAAAAAAACCTTCAATTAATTGCTTATGTGTTATGTGCAGAGTTTTAAACAAAGTTTAAGGATTTACCACATGAAATGCTTTTATTTATCTCCTGCAGATGACATGCAAAATTGCCTATTATAATACCAGATACATGGTAAATCTTGATAACAGTAAATAAAATTGAGAGGAATTATACTTGTATCATATTGTTGACTAATACTTAACACCAAGAAAACTAAATCCTCCAAAGTCTTACAGGAATTTCTTTCAGGGCAGTTTTTCATATCTACTACAGGTACAATTAATCCTTTTTGTTTAAATTCATTACTCTCCTTGATTCTGTTTTAAATATTATTCTATGTGTTTTGGTGAAGTATTCTAGTCTTCTGGAGTAATATTAAGTCTTAATCCTGAAACACTGAAGTTTACTACACTTCTCAGTATCATGAAAATTGAATAAGCAATCCTTTTATATAAACATTGCTGACAATAGTGACTTGCATAGGGCCAAGGACAGAACACGATGGTGCTCAATAGATACCTCTTCAAGGACAAAGATTTGTTCTTTAGGGGGGTTGACAGCACAGCGAATTAATTCAATTCATTCTTAGTGCAAATGTGGCCAATCAGCATAATTTCTTAATTATGATCAAGGTGAAAAAGTAAAAGAAATTATTTCAGACCAAAGTAAAGGCATATAGAATGAAGATACTGTGTGATGTACTCTATGTCCATGAGAGATTTGAACCTCTTATATTAATCACATCTAATTCTTTGAACATCTCACCAACATCATTTAAAGTCATAATTAGCACTAAATAGCAAGAGAGGATCACCAACTCAGAGGTCATGGAATGAAGCCAGAGTATTGACATTGGAGACTACTCATGTTACTTGCTTCAACAAACTCCACCAGGTTTGATGTGTGCAGACAATGGACATTTGGGCAGTAGCTGTACGATGAGATGAAGTGGAACCAATGTGCAGTAGAAACATTTAAAATATACAGGCTGCTTGGAATATGGCCAGTACAAGTAAAATGGTACATTTTGATTCAAATGTTGAAGCTATGAGGGAAGAAATAGAATGGCAATCTGCAAAGCTTTTTGTGACTAGTGACTCCAGTTGTAAACCAATACACAGTTTCAGTGCATAGCAGCTGCCTTTGCTCATATCTTTAAAGTAGAGGAAGAGGTGTCAAAGACACAGAATTAGCATTTGTATTTGTAATATTTAAATCAAAATTATGACCATTATGAAAAACACCAAGAATAAATTGAACAGCACTGTTTCTGTGTCTTCGTCTAGAGAACCACATCCCTATGCATGAACTGATATGGAGAAAAGACTGTGCAACATTTTAAATTATATTTTATATTGAATATGTTTTCATTATGAAAGTCAATGGAAAACAATCAGAAACCAATCACACTAAATTAACATGGCTAAACCCAATCACAGTGAGCTCCCTCTAGGTGTCAGAGAGACAGGTTAAGCCACACAGCATGAAAAAGAGTCACTAGGTGGCATGGTGCTGTGTGAGATGCTCGGCAGAGTGAAAGATGCCAGGCTTTGGACTCAGAAAAGACCTAGTTTGGATCCCTGCACCACCCCTCACTAGCTATTCTACTTTGGACAGTCACTCAACCCCTCTGAGACAGTTTCCTTACACTTCACATGAGGATAGTAATACCTGAAATTCTTGTGAAAGTACTGAGAAAATGTAATATACACTAAGAGTAGTGGCAACTGCAATAATCATTTCCCTAGATTCCCATTCCAACTGTTTTGGACAAGAAAAAAACACCAAAATTAGTAGGCAACAATTATTGATTTGGAGCTACACAAACTAGATTACATAATTTCTTTCTTTTTCTATAAGACTATCATTTGGTCTGAAATAATTGGTTGCCAAGAATTAGGTCTGAAACAATTGAGAATTTGCCTATGATTTCAGGTTTGAGCAGATATATGCTAAATCAGAAAAGCCCATGTAGATAACAAACCTCCTGGAATAATAATAACCTGGAGGTTAGTTAAAATGAAGGTGGAACCAGAAATCGTGGCTCATACCTGTAATCCCATTCCTTAGGGAGGACAACACAGGAGGACCATTTGAGCCCAGGGATTTAAGAACAGCCTGGGCAACATAGTGAGAACCCAGTCTCTTAAATAAATATATGCAATATTTTTTTTAATTAGGGTGGAGCACAACCACTTTGGAAAGTGGTTTGGTAGTATCTGTTGTACTAAAGCTGAAGGTATGTCCTATGACCCAGTTATTTCACTTTGAGGTATAGAAAAAAAAAATGCATACCCATGTTCACCAAAAGATGTGTACTAGAATGTTCATAGCAGCACGATTCAAAACAGCTTCAAACTGGAAACTACACAAAAGATCATCAATAGTTGACTAGATAAAATATAGTATATTCACACAAAAGAATTTAACAATAACGATGAATGGCCTAGAATTAAATTTAATAATATGGTTGACACTCACTCACATCATGTTAAGCAAAATAAAACAAACACAAAAGACCACATATTGTGGAATTCTATTTCTATAAGATATATAAAAAGGAAAAACAAAACCAAGAAAGGTAAACCATGTCATTAGAAGTCAGGATAGGGGTTACCCTTGAGAGTTGGGACATAGGGACTGGAGGCAAGAATGGGATTTTTATGATGCAGGTAATTTTCTATTGTTTGACCTGTGTACAGTTGTACAAGTTTATTAAATTTGCAAAAATTCACTAAGCCCTATATTTATATTTGCACCTTCCTCTATGTTTATTATACTCAATTTTAAAAATTAAGAAATTACAGTGGGCTAATATTCAGTGTTTGACTTTAGCATATTATTTGGTCCTTTATCACATGCACTTCAGAAGCCATCAGTACACCAGGCAAGAGAGTCCTCAAAAAGGTTTAGACCAGAACAAGTTTTGGTGTATATTACTCAGTTTCTGAATAAATGCCGGAAAACACATTGTTTGGAGACATTATTAAAATTCACACAATTTAAATGTTAATGTTTTAAGCATAACCTTATGCTAGGAGAGAATGCTCTATTTGCTATTTGCTTACAATATATAAATGTATAATTTACATAGCGATATTCTAATATTTTGCTTATAAAAAGTTGAATTAGTAAAGTCTTTTTTATCTCCATTGCATACATGTATATATGTAATGTACATTTATATGTAATGTTTTCATGTGCCCCCTCAACTCATTTCTGGACATAGTAAACAAATGCATTGCCACCGACTGGTGACCCACTGTAGGTATATGGTATGTAAAACTTTAGGAAGAGAAATATTGCAACGTATATCACTTTATAGTTTATATACCTTGACTTGTGAAATCACATTTACATTTTAATAAGTGTTTTAAATTTTTCTTTAAATAAAATGCTCCTTTATATAATCAAATTCTACTTTATGTATTTGAAACATTACTTTATATATTTGGTTTACAATATATTGAGATGACTTAATCCTCATTTCAAAAGCATATTGTTCTGCTATCCACGTCTGCTGCACTAAAAATTATAGCCATTTAAAAAGGTTTAGTGAAACTTGGTTGTATGTGATCCTTTTTTGATGGGATAATGGCCTGGTCTTGTTCAGACATTTTCTTTCTACTTTTGGGGGAGCCAAATATCCTTATTAAATTCTTGTACTCAGTTTTCTTTGAGAAGAGACAACCTTACAATGCTCATGAACATCATGTCTTTATAACTTCCTTCTGTTGGTATTTAGACCTTAGTGTGCAAAAAGAGTGCACTAATTGCCATAATGAATTAATTTCCCTGAGTAATGAACATGTCAAATGTACTTTTAGTTCTATCAATTTCCTCTAAAGCCAGAACTCAAAAGAGATGGTATTTTGTTCTCAAAACAGCACACCTCAGTTATAGGGTTCCCTGGAGCTTTCAACTTCTTTATCTGCTGTTCCCTACGTCTTGTGGAGCAAATGTCGTGGCTGTGACAAAGCCTCCTTCCCAGTGAAGAATCTTGGAAACAGTCTCTCAAAGGGAGGAACCTTCCTATTCTATTTTTTTTCATCATCATCTTGTTTCATACAATCAAATATTTTTTACAGTTCATTAGTTTTGGATTATCCTTCCTTCCTTTGTCTTTACCAATTTCCTACTCTAGATCATGTCCTTCAGGGCAGTGGTGTGTGTATCTACCTCCCTCTTTCTCTTCTCTATGCAAGTCCCTTTTAAATGCCAGTGACAGGGACAGGAAATAAAGGCGATCAAGATGTAGTTTCTATCCTGGAAGAACTTACAAGTCTACGGTCAGAACCTGCTTTTTGGGTGATCTAGAGAATTAATTGCAAAAGGCTACAACAACTGATCAAATATGTTTTCCTGTATAATTGAAAAGGATTAATTATAAGACCTAATAATTTTTGCTACAAACAGTGCTCAAATGTAAGGTTGTTCGATTTTCCAAATTTCACATTTACACATAACTTGTTATTGAAAAATTAAGCCTCTAAGCCCTCTTTATAATGGATGTTTAGAGTGCAATCCTTAAATCTAATAACATCTTACAGGATAAGAAAATCAGAAGAGTCAGAGAACAGGTGAGAACTATATTTGAGAGGGCAGAGGGCTCTTTGAATGCTCCCGAAATCACCCCAATAGGCAGTTGGTGTCAGTCAGAATAGTTTATAGCTAGAAATAATATTAATAGTATAAAATGATTTTCCTGAACATTAGAATCTACATTTGCATTAATGCAAAATACATATGTAGAAATGCTATTACTTCAACCGCAAATTAGTTTATAAGAGTGGTGCAGAATGTTAAATAACTTTACAGAAGAAAAGCATATACTTTTCCTGTTCTCTGCAGGAGTATTTTACATCTGTAGTCAGGTTGCTGTTGGTGAGATGTCTCGGCTTCCTGGTGATTTATAAAAGCAGAAAAAAAAAACCTGTGAGATTATTTGGTATTGCATGCGTGGTGTCTCAAGATATTTGCACATGCTGTTTGAGCCAATGTTCCTAAAATTCAGCCCTGTTAGGCTAGAAGAATTTCTCTAGCCATAATTATTTAAGGGTAATAACTATAATTACTGCAGTGTTGCACAAAATTGGATAACTTTATAAAGTTATAAATGTGTACGTCCACCAATTACATAGGAAAATAGCTTGTATAAAGTTATCAAAATATGTGTATTATACTGAAAATATACGTTTAACTTAGGCAGCAACAATGTATTTATCATCTACTATTTTAGATTTTTGGAATAAAATCCGAAATGCCCCTTTAAAGGACATAATCTCAAAAGGAAGACAGATGCATGCACAAGAAAACACAGTGATAAGGGTGGAGTAGAATTTGCTGCCTCTCTGCTCAGTCTCTGTTGACTCCTCATCCTCTCCTTAAAATTGGTGTTCTTTGGCATTCTTTTCTCCTCTTCTCACTAAGCATTATCCCTGGGCAATTTCTTTCTCTATAATTGGCTTCAATTATCCGTTCTATTCTTGTAAGTCCTAGATATTTCTTTTCAGTCCAGATGGCTCTTTCAATTATCTCCCCAGAGTCTACTAAACACCACTACCTAGATACCCCATGTCCCAGGCCTCAAAAGCAACTTAGCAAGAACAGAATTTATCATCTTTCTTTCCCTTCCTCCTCTCTTTACCTATCTTAAATGTATATATAAAATCATACTGTCCTGTGACCCTGGCCAGAAACCTAGGGGTTACCCGGATCCCTCCCATGTCTTTCTTTCACTATCCAGTCTGTGTGCCCCTGTAGCCTGCCTCATTGCTGTACCTTGCAGCCTTGCATCTGAATATATTGCTTTCCCATTGCGTCAGTTCAGGCTTTCATTTGCCCACCTATTCGTTCATTTATTTGGCAAATGTTTCTGAAGAGGCTTTTCCATTTCAGGCTTTCATTATCTTGTTGCAATGTGTTTTGTGCCTTTAGTATCATTTCTGTAAAACATAGAAACCTTCCTCAATTCTGCCAGAATAATGATTCTAAAATACAAATCTGGTCCTGTTTCTTCTCTACTGAAAGTCCTTCTTTGATTTTTCATGGTCATAAAATGTGGTATTCACATATTAAGGGAAAAGGGAAAGAAGGTGTCAGGAAACTATTAAAATATTAATAATCTTTTAGGGCCTAATTCTAAAGTAGAATTGGTATAAAATCAGACACAAATGTCAGATCTGCTACTCTTCTTCCATGCTACCAAAGTCCAAATAGCTTGGAATGGCCAGATAACAGCAAAAATCAGTTTCTTCCTTTGTTCCTTTCCTCCCATACTAATTAAGGAAAGATGAGGACATATATTCATATATCTGGTACACATATTTAAGTTGTTTCTAAAAATTACCAAGGGACAATGAGGAGTTTGAAAACAACATATTTGGAATATCAAATCTCTCAAGACAAAAAGTAAAGGTGGCTGAATCAGCAGAATATTCCCACTATCGTACTCTCGTAAGATTCTGTCCACCACCTAAGTGATATCTCTCCTTTTATTTTGATGCAAGTGACTGAAATAGTGTGATAAGAGGAAAATGGAATTGACATAAAATAATGTTATAGTGTAACACTTTCAAAATGTTTGTTAAAAACTCTCTTCATGTCAGATTTAGCCCTGCGACAACATGGCACAGGGAATATAATCTGTTCTATAATATATTCTAAGAAACCTAAAACCAAATACCGTCTGTCTCAATTATCCCAAGAGCTTAGAGGTCATGGGGGTATGGATTCTGGAGCATGTTGATCTAAAACCATTCTTAAAATATAACTTCAATATGCCACATAGATAAGTTTGGAGTTACTCCTGTTGAAGCTGGATAAGACATTGGAGCCTTGCTTACCCCTCTGCCTGTCCTCATCTCCACTGATCTCCTGAGGCCTCTCCAGCTGCAGTTTTCTTCTAGAAAATCCTGATCATAAACACATTAGCCTGTGGAACAATGTCTGTACCTTTTAATATGGCATACCAAGGCCTCCAGAGTCCTGTTTCTAATTTTCTATTTTCATCAATTCCTTTGTACCACCCTCCCAGGCACCAGTTTAACCTGCCTCCACTTTTACACATTCTTACACCCCAATACAATCAGTGAACCAGCCCACTGCTTGCACATGAGGTTACTTCAAGAGAATGTCTTTCACTCACAGGTTTCTTTCTCTATTCTCCATGCCCTCTTACCTCCACTCACCCATCACCTCTCATGTTGCAAGGTTTAGCTAAGAGATCACCATCTATTGGAAGTGTTTCCTGGCCCCTCAATTAGAATTGTGCAGTGCTGAGGTTTCAGGGATCATGGCGGACGGGATGCAGGACTAGATTGCATCTCCCACTCAGATGGGCAGAGCAGTGTGTGGAGGCTCATGTCTTGAATTTTTGCTCCAGAGCAACTGTAGGAATAAATCAGAAAACCTGAGAAGGCTCACAGACCCCCTGAAGGAAGGCTATTGCTACTGCAGGCCCCAGGAGACACCTCAAATAGTGTGAGTACCCATAATGTGGAAGTGGGAAAGGGAGAGCATCCATTGCTGAACCCATACATCCACTGGGAAAACTGAAGGCCTAGATTACAGGAGAAAATTTTGACCTTACCTGGAACTGAGTCCGTTTAGAGAGCTGAGAGAAATACAGGGGTTAGAAGAAGGAGCAGGAAAAGTCCTGGGAGCTCTCTGTGTTCCCTATCAAGCCGGTTTTGCCTGACCTCACAGGGGTCCTTTGAGAGGGCGGCCAGAGGGTCTGAGAAAAGGCCAAAGGGCAAAGGCAGTTTCCTGGTGAACTTTGTAACAATTTGAACTGACTGAGAAGTCTCCTGGCCAGAACTTGGGGGAGGGCGTGAATCCAGTGTGCAGATTCCACAGGTGGGGGAAGAAGGAAAGCCATATTTGCTTTTGCAGCTGGAAGGCAGGTAGCCTGGGGCAAATTGTCAGCCCTGCTCACCCACTACCTGGAAACAGATTTGATGCTGTTGGGGGTGGCATGGTGAGAGTGAAACTGACCCTTCGGATTGCATGGGAGCTGAGTGAGGCCTGTGACTGCCAGCTTTCCCCCTGACAACCTGCATGACACAGTAGAGACAGTCATAATCTTCCTAGGAACATAACTTCATTGACCTGGGAACCTCACCCCCATCTCTCACAACAGCCTCAGTAAGACCTACCCAAGGGGAGTCTGAGCTTAGCCATGCCTAGCTCTGCCCTCACCCAGTGGTCTTTCCCCACTCAGCCTGGTAACTGAAGACAAAGGGCAGATACTCTTGGGAGTTCTAGCGACCTGCCCACTGCCTGTTCCTCCCCATATTACCACAGCTGATGTTCTCTGGAAAGTGCCACCTCCAGGCAGGAGGCCAACCAACACAAAAATAGGGCATTAAACCATGAAAGCTAAGAACCCTCACAGAGTTCATTTCACCCCTCTGCCACCTCCACCAGAACAGGTGCTGGTATCCATGGCTGAGAGATGCACAGACAGTTCACATCACAGGACTCTATGCAGACAACCTCCAGTACCAGCCCAGAGCTGGATAGACTTGCTGGGTGGCTAGATCCAGTATAGAGATAGCAAACACTACAGTTCAGCTCTCAGGAAGCCAAAACCATGGGAAAATGGGGAGAGTATGACACCAAGGGAACATCCCATGGGACAAAAGAATCTGAACAACCTGCAGCCCTAGACCTTTCCCTCTGACAGAGCCTACCCAAATGAGGAGGAACCAGAAATTCAACTCTGGTAATGTGACAAAACAATGTTATCTAGCACCTCCAAAAAATCATACCGGCTCACTAGCAATGAACCCAAACCAAGAAGAAATCCCTGATTTACCTGAAAAATAATTCGGGAGGTTAGGTATTAAGCTAAACACAGAGCCACAAGAGAAAGGCAAAGCCCAATGTAAGAAAATCCAAAAAATGATACAAGAAGTGAAGGTAGAACTATTCAAGGAAATAGATAGCATAAATAAAAAACAATCAAAATTTCAGGAAACAATGGACACACTTATAGAAATGCAAAATGCCCTGTAAAGTCTCAGCAATAGAATTAAACAAATGGAAGAAAGAAATTCAGAGGTTGAAGACAAAGTCTTCAAATTAACCCAGTCCAACAAAGACAAAGAAAAAAGAATAAGAAAATATGAACAAAGCCTCCAAGAATTCTAGGATTATGTTAAATGACCAAACCTAAAAATGTTTGGTATTACTGAGAAAGAAGAGAAATCTGTAAGTTTAGAAAACATATTTGGGGGAATAATCGAGAAAAACTTCCCTGGCCTTGCTAGAGACCTAGACATCCAAATACAAGAAGCACAAAGAACAGCTGGGAAATTCATCACAAAAAGATCATCGCCTCAGCACACTATCATCATGTTATCTAAAGTTAAGAGAAAGGAAAGAATCTTAAGAGCTGTGGGACAAAAGCACCAGGTAACCTATAAAAGAAAACCTATCAGATTAACAGCAGATTTCTCAGCAGAAACCCTACAAGCTAGAAGGGATTGGGGTCCTATCTTCACCCTCTTCAAACAAAACAATTATCAACTAAGAATTTTGTATCCAGTGAAACTAAGCTTCATATATAAAGAAAAGATGCAGTCTTTTTCAGACAAACAAATGCTGAGAGAATCCGCCACTACCAAGCCACCACTACAAGAACTGCTATAAGGAGTTCTAAATCTTGAAACAAATCGTGCCAATACATTAAAACGAACCCCTTTAAAGCATAAATGTCACCGGACCTATAAAACAATTTAAATACAATTTTAAAAAAGGAAAACAAAAAACCAAGGTATACAAGCAACAAATAGTAGGATGAATTGAATGGTACCTCAACTGTCAATACTAACATTGAATGTAAATGGCCTAAATGGTTCACTTACAATACACAGAATTGCAGAAAGGATAAGAAATCACCAACCATCTCCTGCATTTGAGAGACTCACCTAAAATATAAGGACTCACACAAACTTAAGGTAAAGGAGTGGAAAACATATTTCAGATAAATGGACACCAAAAGTGAGCAGGACTAGCTGTTTTTATATCAGACAAAACAAGCTTTAAAGCAATAGCAGTAAACAAAAAAATAAAGAGGGACATTATATAATGATAAAAGGCTTGTCCAACAGGAAAATATCACAATGCTAAATATGTATGCACCTAACACTGGAATTTCCAAATGTATAAAACAATTACTAATAGACCTAAGATATGAGATAGACAGCAACACAATAATAGTGGGGGACTTTAATACTCCACTGACAGCACCAGACAGGTCATCAACCCGGAAAGTCAACAAACAAACAATGAATTTAAACCGTGCCCAGGAACAAATGGAGTTAACAGATATATACAGAACTTTCTATCCAACAAGCACAGAATATACATTCTATTCAACAGCACATGGAACTTTCTGCAAGATAGACCATATGATAGGCCACAGGATGAGCCTCAACAAATTCAAGAAAACTGACATTTTATCAAGCACTCTCTCAGACCACAGTGGAATAAAACTAGAAATCAATTTCATAAGGAACCTATAAAACCAGGCAAATACATGGAAATTAAATAACCTGCTCATGAATGATCATTGGGTCAAAAATGAAAGCAAGATGGAAATTAAAAAATTCTTTGAACTGAATGGCAATAAGTGACGCAACCTATCAAAACCTCTGGGACACAGCAAAGGTGGTGCTAAGAGGAAAGTTCATAGCCCTAAATGCCTACATCATCAAAAAGTCTGAGAGAGCACAAACAATCTAAGGTCATACCTCAAGGAACTAGAGAAACAAGAACAAACCAAACCCAAACCCAGCAGAAGAAAGGAAATAACCAAGATTAGAGAAGAACTAAATGAAATTGAAACAAAAAGATACAAAAGATGAATAAAACAAAAAGCTGGTTCTTTCACAAGATAAATACAACTGACAGACCATTAACAAGATTAACCAAGAAAAGAAGAGAGAAAATCCAAATAAGTTCAATAAAAAATGAAACAGGAGATATTACAACTGACACCATAGAAATACAAAAGATCATTCAAGGCTACCATGAACACCTTTACACTTATAAACTAGAAAATCTAGAAGAGATGAATAAATTCCTGGAAAGCTACAACCCTCCTAGCTTAAATCAGGAAGAATTAGTTACCCTGAACAGACCAGTAACGGTCAGTGAGATTGTATGGTAATTAAAAAATTACCTACAACAAAAAGTTCAGGACCAAATGGATTCACAGCAGAATTCTACTAGACAGTCAAAGAAAATTGGTACCAACCCTATCAGCACTATTCCACAAGATAGAGAAAAAGTGAACTCTCCCTAAATCGTTCTATGAAGTCAGTGTCACCCTAATACCCAAACCAGGAAAGGACATAACCAAAAGGGAAAACTACAGACTAATATCCCTAATGAACATAGATGTTAAAATCCTTAACAAAATACTAGCTAATCCAATCCAACAACATATAAAAAGATAATTCACCATGATCAAGTGGGCTTCATTACGCAGGATGCAGGGATGGTTTAACATATGCAAGTGAGTAAATGTGATACACCACATAAACAGAATTAAAAACAGAAATCACATGATCATCTCAATAGATGCAGAAAAAGCATTGACAAAACCCAGCATCCCTTTATGATTAAAACGCTCAGCAAAATTGGCATAGAAGGGATATACCTCAACACAATAAAAGCCATCTATTACAAACCCACAGCCAATATAATACTGAATGGAGAAAAGTTGAAAGCATTCCCTCTCAGAACTAGAGCAAGACAGGATGCCCACTGTCACCACCCCTCTTCAACATAGTACTGGAAGTCCTAGCCAGAGCAATCAGACAAGAGAAAGAAAGAGCATCCAAATTGGTAAATAGAAAGTCAAACTGTCACTGTTTGCTGATGATATGATCATTTACCTAGAAAACCCTAAAGACTCTTCCAGAAAGCTCCTAGGACTGATAAAAGAATTCAGCAAAGTTTCCAGATATAAAATTAATGTACACAAATCAGTAGTCCTTCTATATGCCAACAGCAACCAAACTGAGAATCAAATAGAAAACTCAAGTCCTTTTACAATAGCTGCAAAAAATAAAACAAAATACTTAGGAGTATATATAACCAAGGAGGTGAAAGATCTCTACAAGGAAAACCACAAAACACTACTGAAAGAAATCATAAAAGACACAAACAAATGGAAACACATCCCATGCTCATGGATGGGTAGAATCAACATTGTGAAAATGAACACACTGCCAAAAGCAATCTACAAATTCAATGCAATTCTCATCAAAATACCACTATCATTCTTCAAGGAATTAGAAAAAAAGAATTCTAAAATTCACATGGAGTGGAAAAAAAAAAAAAAAAAAAGCAAGACTAACCAAGAAGAACAAATCTGGAGGGATCACATTACTTGATTTCAAACTATACTGTAAGGCCATAGTCACCCAAACAGCATGGTAAAGGTATAAAAATAGGCACCAAGACCAATGGAACAGAATAGACAACCCAGAAATAAACCCAAATACCTACATCCAACTGATCTTTGACAAAGTAAACAAAAATTTAAAGTGGGAAAGGACATCCTATTCAACAAATGGTGTTGGAATAATTGACTAGCCACACATAGAAGAATGAAATTGTATCCTCATCTCTCACATTATACAAAAATCAACTCAAGATGGATTAAGAACTTAAATCTAAGACATGAAACTATAAAAATTCTAGAAAATAACATTGGAAAAAACCATTCTAGACATTGACTTAAGAAAGGATTTCATGACCGAGAACCCAAAAGCAAATGCCTTCAAAATGAGGATAAAGTGTTGGGACTTAATTAAACTAAGGAGTCTTTGCATGGCAAAAGGAACAGTCAGCAGAGTAAACAGGCAACCCACAGAGTGGAAACATATCTTCACAATCTCTGTGTATGACAAAGGACTAATATCCAGAATCTACAATGAACTCAAACAAATCAATCGGAAAAAAAACAAACAGTTCCATCGAAAAGTGGTCTAAGGTCATGAATAGACAGTTCTCAAAAGAAGATATACAAATGGTCAACAAACATATGAAAAAATGCTCAACATCACTAATGATCAGGGAAATGCAACTCAAAACCACAATGTGATACTAGCCTACACCTGGTAGAACGGCTATAATCAAAAAATAGTAGATGTTGGTGTGGATGCAGTGAACAGGAAACACTTCTACACTGCTGATGGGAATGAACATAAACTAGGACAACCACTATAGGAAACAGTGTAGTGATTCCTTAAAGAACTAGAAGTAGAATTACCATTTGATCAAGCAATCCTACTACTGGATAGATACCCAGAGGAAAAGTCATTATATGAAAAAGATACTTGCACACATGTTTATAGCAGTACTATTCATAATTACACACATGTGGAACCAACCCATATGCTCATCAATCAACAAGTGGATAAAGAAATCGTGGTGCGTGTGTGTGGTGTGTTTACATATATATATATATGTATATGCATATGATGGAATACTACTCAGTCATAAAAAGGAGTAAATTAATGGCATTCACAGTAACCTGGATGTGAGATTAGAAACTATTATTCTAAGTGAAGGAACTCAGGAGTAGAAAACCAAACATTGTATGTTCTCACTCATAAGTGGGAGCTAAGCTATGAGAATGCAAAGGCATAAGAATGACACAATGGATTTTGGGGACTCAGGGGGACAGGAAAGAAAGGGGGTGAGGGATGAAAAACTACAAATAGAGTGCAGTGCATACTGCTCAGGTGATGGGTACACCAAAATCTCACACATCACCACTAAAGAGCTTACTCGTATAACCAAACACATAAAGTAACACATAACCAAACAATAACATAGGTTATTGTTCTCCAATAACCAATGAAGGAGGGAAAAAAAAGAATTGTGCAGTAACTTATCACACTGTACTAGACACTACACATCCTTCCAAGGCAATGTCTGTAAAATTGTATTGTCTTATGTATTTATTAATAACTAGTTTATTTAAAATACGATAAATTTTAACAACACAGAATAATATAAAGAAGCAAATAACAAGTATCCATATTCCTTTCATCCACAATTCATCACATTTGAATTTTTAATTTATTTGTTTTAATCTTTTTGTTTTTAATCTTTTTTTAAAAAAATTGCTTTTGTGTAAAAATAAATTCTACTTATTGTAAATATTTCAAATAGTGCTGAACATCATGGAGATGAATGTTTTAAAAAATTCAAAATTTTATTACATGGAAATGAGCCCTATCATACAAAGTATATATCTAGATAGGATGAGGAAGCTAAGTAGGCTGACATTTTATTAAAATGGGATCATATTTTGTATATTATTTACGTGATTTTAACAGAAGAAAAGAAACTAAAGAACACCTGAAGGAACTACTTAACTTCCAGTAAGTTGTTCCTCAAGGTGAGAATAATTTCATTTAAAAGACTTCTACATTTACAAAACAAGTTTACAAAAAGCATTAAGACACTGGACTCAGACTGGTTCTTTCACAAGTACATTTAAATTTTAAACGGCTTTATCTTCCTGCTATGGAATATGAAGACCTCAATATCTTTATACTTCAATCTATTTTTCCACTCTACCTTTCTTTTTCTATTTTTTGTAGGGATGGTGTCTCACTATGTTGCCTAGACTGGTCTCAGACTCCTGGCCTCAAGTCGTCCTCTCACTACAGCCTCTCAAAGTACTGGGATCAATGTGTAAGCCACCACACTTGACCTACCTATCTATTTTTTAAATTATATTATTAATTTAATATTGTCCAAGTTTTAATATTTACTTTTCTTTTTTAACTTTTATTTTGATATAATTTCAGACCCACAAAGAAGTACCAGGAATTCCAATTTACCCTATTATATAGATTCTTCAAATGTCACATTCTACTATACTTTTTTAAAAATAATTTTATCTCTCTAGTTTTTTTCTGAAATACATGAGAGTAAGCCCTCATGCAAACATAAGCTCCCTTTACTTCTAAATTTTTCAGTGTATACATCCGAAAAGCAGAGATGCTTTCTTATGTAAGCACAGTGCAATTATCAAAATGAGAAAATTAACATTGATGCAATAGTTAAGACTTCATTCAGATTTCATCAATTATCTCACCAATGTCTTTTTCTGTTCCAGGGCAATCTAGGATCCTTCATTTAATTCGGTTGTTATGGAATTTTATTCTTCTTTAAATGTTAACAGATTCTTAGTCTTTGTCTTTCATAAAACCATTATCTTTTGGAAGCTCACAGGTCAGTAATTTTGTGGCCTGTCCCAGCAGTAGTTCTGTATGTTAATGGGTACACAGAAGATTTTCCAAATTTTTGCCTCTCTATTATCTTTCTTTTGATTCAGGAATGGATACGTTTCCCTGAGTTTTCTCATTTGTGAGATTAATACCTTGGCTGTGGTTGGGTTCGGTAGGGTGGCGTGGGGCGCGGTTACATTTTCTTTTCCTGAGACCAGTAATTCTCAATCTGTTGTGTATCAACTTGTTGGTATCAACTAGGTAGCCTTCTCGACTGGATGGTTCTTATTCCATCTAAAATTTTGCAGTCTGAGGGGAGAAGAGAATAAAGGTCAGTTGAGGTAACTTTGTACTCTTGGTCGGAATGCTTGGACTTTATCTTCTCTCAGATTTTGTTAAATACATTATACTAGAACTCACTCCATCTACTCAGGTCAGAGAGTATCCTGTACTTTGGATTATTCCTCCAACTGGTTATGCAGCTGTGGAGCCTTCATTTTCTTAAGAAATATCCAGTCAAGCCTAGTCTCTCAATTTTACTTATTTCTTTCCAACTGTTGTTTTTATGGCTTTCCAGTAAGAAGAATAAAAAGATGCAGATATCCACTTATTTGCTTTTTCCCAACTTTGGGGGCATTAGTGAAAATCCACAATATAGCATTTTGTTGGTTTACCTATATTATTTAAGGCTACATTAAGTCTTCCTGTTCCACTCCAGAATCTTCTTTTCTTTCGTCAGGGCCAGTTTTCAGTTATTGCACTAGTTTATGCTAATTTCCTTATCTGGTTTCTGTTGATTATTTTTGTTGCTGTTGTTGCAGTTTACATGTTCCATATTGTGAGGTGTAGAGGAAGGGGAAAAATTCTAGGGTGGAATTTCAACCCATTTTAACCTGAAACAGCTGTTATTCATTTATACATCTGTCTTTTTCTAATTTATTATAAACCCCAGGAAGGCAGGTTATTATTTTAGTTGACTTAGGCACTGGCAGAGTGTCTGACACATGATAAACATTCAGTAAATTCTTTTTAGAGTGATTGTTTTAGGTATAATGAGAAAACAGATGGAGGAACACCAAAAAGTTATTAATTTAATCAAAATCTAGACTCTTCACCCACCATGTGTATTACCATATGCTTAAACGTCAGGTAAACAGTTCATAATTTCATGCATTATCCAATTATTTCTGATATCATTTCAACATTTGCTGAACTAAAATCTTGCATTTTCTCAGGCTTTTTCCAAACTGTTCATTTCTCAGCCCAATGGATATAAAGTAGTGTTCAAAGGCTCACTAATGTATCAGGTATCCTTCCACTCGCTTGGTAATTATAGTCACATCCTTTTATTCTTCTCAGAAAGATCTCTTAAAATTCACACCATCACCACCTCCCAAAACAAATCAAAATACCTTCAGCAGCTAAACATTGTAAGAACAGCCAATTCCTTTATTTTTGTAAAAATTTCTTCCTTGACAAAACAATAAACAAGATCCTGCTCCTAATCTGTACCACAGTGTCTCTGTATGAAGCATTAATTGTTATCATAGGATGATCCACTGTAAAGTAACAAAACTACTTGCTCTTTTTCTATGTAGTTTTTTGGGAATTTAAAGAAGATCTTAAAGTTTCACTAATGGACTTACAAATGACATGAACCTAGAGTCACACTCACCCCTGATATGAGCACCAACACAATGCCTCTGCCATTTGTTATTCAACCCAGATTTGTTATCCCACAGCCTCAAACCATTCTGTCATTTTGGAAATGTATTTGTTGACATCTTTTAAAGCCTACTTTTTATTTAGCTCTGAAGTGTATGTTACATTTTCTCTCTGGCAGCTTTTAAAGACATTGCTTTCTTATATGCATTTAAAATCAATATATTAACTAAGAAGTCTTGATAAAATTAACTAAATGTATAAACATAAAGTCTCTAGAAAAGAAGAGATGAGTCAGAGGCAGTGCCCGCGCCTATAATCCCAGCTACTTGGGAGGCTGAGACAGGGGAAATGTCTAGAGTCCAGGAGTTTGAGACCAGCCTGAGCAACATAGAGAGACCTATCTCTACAAATAATAATAATAATAATATTTGTTTAGGTGGGAACAGTGGCTATTGCCTGTTGTCCCAGCTACTGAGGAGGCTCAGGCAAGAGGAGTTCTTGAGACCAGGAGTTCAAGGCTTCAGTGAGCTATGACTGTAACACTGCACTCCAGCCTGGAGAACAGAGGGAGACCCCGTATCTTAAAACAAAAGAAGAGAGAGTGAAAGAGATGAATGCAAACAACTAAAGATAAGTGTTTTCTACTGTTCTTAAAATTATAAAGAGGCAATTAATCCAACTCTTGGCTGTAGAAAATGGTTTCAAGGATGACAAGACAGTAAAGTGGACGACACCCAGTAAACTTACCAGACCATAATAATTATGCACAAATAGATGGACTGCTTTAACTAATTAATTTATATTTCAAAAATATTGTTTTTATGTTACTTAAAATAGTACTATTCAACAGATAAAAATGAAGGATTGGATAAAATGAGGGTAGCATATAATAGCATATAATAAAATACAAAAAATAGTTAGCATTTGTTGTGGTAGACAAAATAATGATCTGGCAAAGGTGTCAACATTCTAATCTCTAGAGCCTGTGAATGTGTTTCTTTATATGGCAGAATACATTTTGTTGATGTGATTAAATTAAGGATCTTGAGATGAGGAGATTATTCTGGATTATTTTAGCGTGCTCAACATAATCACAAGGGTCCATATAGCAGGGAGGCAAGAGGCTCCAAGTGAGAAAAGTCAATGATGGAAGCAGAGGTTGGAGTAATGTAGCCATGAATCAAAGAATACTGGTAGCCTGTAGAAGCTGGAAGAAGCAAAGAACCAATTTTCCTTAAAACCTCTGGAAAAAAACCAGACCTGCCAACCTGTCCTGCCCAAGTCAGTCTGATTTTAAACTTTGATCCCTAAATCTCTTAGATAATATGTTTGTGTTGTTTTAAGTCACCAAATGTGTGGGAATTTGTTATCATAGCAATAAAAAACTAATGCAGGATCTAAAATGCATTCCATAAGGGCTTATACAGTATCTAGTAAAAAGCTCTAAAGGCTGGATTACAAAGGCAAAGGTGGAATGCTTTCTTTGTTGGATTTCTTAAAATATGTGACAAAACTAGTTCTTACTATCATTTTGTAAGGTTTGGGTAGTATCCAACATTTAGAATAGTTTCATACTACTGTTTAAAGTTCTGTGAGTGGATACACACAAATGTGAAATTCCGCATAGCCCTCTGAAGCATAAATTAATTTTGTTGGTATTTTTAAAAATAACACCTCTAATGTAATTACATCCTATTGGCTTTATAAAATAAGGCCCCATGATTGTGAAAGCAGGGATGTTATTTGAAATGTTAGTCTCTGTGATCAAGATATTTGCTACATCAAGAAAAACCATCAATTCCCAGAGGGTTTTCACACCTGAAAATTAACCCAATTTATTTCGTAAATCTGTGTTATGCAAATTAAAAAATCAATCACTCAGAGGTCTTTTAACAAAGGATTTTCCAAAAGGAATAAAAATTCCCTACACAAGTCAGTTCTTTAATTGTCCCTCAATACAAATGCATACATTTAATAGTCTGTTGTGAGACTAGTTACTTAACAAAGGCCACACTATAGAATAAATGTTGAATTATTTGCCTGATATGGTAGAATACTCTGCAAAATATGTTATAACAGAATTGTCTTATTTTTTCTTAAAGAGTATAGATTTTGTGTTTGTAGAGTTCTTTGGGTGAATGTCATGGTTAACTGTACAGACTCGAGTCAGACTGCTGGATTGAATCCCAGCTCTGCCACTTGTGACCTGAGGTTAATTACATAATCTCTCTCTGCTTCATTAGGAAAATGAAGAAAATGGTAACACCTAGTTTGTTTGATTGTTTTGAAGGTTAAATACGTCAAAGCATGTAAAGCACTTATTGATAGAATGAGGCCTTGTACAAATAAGCCCTCATTAAAGTCAGGAAAGTAAAATAATAGTTAATCAATCTCATAAATACATATGTAGCTCCCATTATGTAGTCAGCAAATATTTATTAGGGTCTCCTAAGTTGTAGGCAGCATCATTCCTCATGAAATGAATCTCCCTCTTAAGCCTAGTTGATAGCTTATGGGGAGCTCTCAAAGACCTCTCCAGAGCTGAACATATTTTAAGTATATGCAACATTAGAGTCATCAGAGTTTAACACTAAGAGGTTCAGGGTTAATGGCTGAGAAGAGTATATCATGATCCAAAAACAGCAAAGTTAATCTTAATTCTAATTGTGAGCTCACAAGCCTTAGGATCACAAAATCTTTCTTAGAGAACACATGGGGGAAATTTTTAAAAAGAGGGAAAATGGTGAAAAGCTTGATTAAAAAAAAAATTGAGGAGAGTATAGAAAAAGGGATAGAATTATAACATTATATTCTTAATTTTCAGTGTAGGGGTAGTTGATGATTGAGTAGAATTTTAAGCAGTCACAGCAAAAGAAAAGAAAAAGCCAAAAGTCAACTTTTCAGCCCTATTCTCTTGTATGGGGTACAGCATATTTGACAAAAACATTATGACCAAATGCAAACATATGCTTAATTAATAACCACCCAGAGGTACCTTGACCATTGTAGTGGGTATTAATTTACAACTAAGTTTCAAGGAAAAGTCTAGAAATTTTATAATTAATTTAAAAAATTAACCTAAATTTGATTAGATCACTCCCAGCTGGGTTTCACTAGCAGTCATTTTAAGGTATTTATTCCCATCGAGCCCTCCATACTTTACTCCATAGTGTTTGCTGTTAAATGCTCACAGTCAAAGCCAGAACAGTCCATTGATGTCTTCTGGCTCTGCTACTCCCTTGCCATGCTTAGGGTTCAGGAACCTCCCTGTGGGAACTGGAAGGTCAGGCATTCTGCAACCTGTCTGAATAGGGGCAGCCATTCCTTTCTGAGATCTTGCACTTCTATTCCTACTGCAATCAGGTGGAGAAAAACTCAAGAATCAGGTGGGGACTGTGGCAGAGACTTCTGTATCCTGATAAAAATCTCTCCTTCTTCCTTTTAGTGATGTAGAAATTCCCATATTTATCTGACATGCAAGCACCTTACTTAGAGAATATGTGTCCCAGCTTCTTTAGAGTTAGATGTCACCATGTTGAGGGATGTTAGAATTTTTATATATATATATATGTGTATATATATATATATATATATATATATAAAACTTTTAGGTATTATCTTTAACAAAAGGAGTTGGTTAGCTAAGTTAATTTTGTGGAGATCATTTAATAAATGTGAGTTGAAAGGCTTAAAAATCTGTCTAGATTGAATCTTTGCTTTGGGGCACTAATATGAAATTTACTAGAAGCAAAGAGGTTCTGAAGGGATTACACTTTCAAAAGAAGCACAGCCTGGCCTACCAAAACCTGTGTGTGTGTGTGTGTGTGTGTGTGTGTTTTACCTTTAAATAAGCCCTAAAGCAAATCCCTAGTCTCCAAAATCTTACCAGCAGAAAATGGCCGTTCCAAACCCTAGAGAACCGTCGAACAAGAAGAAAAAGAACCTGGGTCCCTGGATGACATGGAGAGAAAATGCTTACCTGTTCTGCTGGCAAATAAGAGAGAAATAAATTTCAAATTGTGTATGACTCACTGCATTGGTTTCTTTTTTTTTTTTTTTTTGAGACAGAATCTCACTCTGTCACCCAGGCTGGAATGCAGTGGTGCAATCTGGGCTCACTGCAAGTTCCGCTCCCCAGGTTCATGCCATTCTCCTGCCTCAGCCCCCCAAGTAGCTGGGACTACAGGTGCCTGCCACCATACCTGACTAATTTTTTTGTTTTGTTTTGTTAATAGAGTTGGGGTTTCACCGTGTTAGCCAGGATGATCTCAATCTCCTGACCTTGTGATCCTCCTGCCTTGGCCTCCCAAAGTGCTGGGATTACAGGCGTGAGCCATCGTGCCCTGCCTATTATTTTTTATTATTTTATTTTATTTTTTTGTGGAGACTGGGTCTCATGATATTGCTGAAAGTGGTCTTGAACTCCTGGGATCAAGTGATTCTCCAGCCTTGACCTCCCAAAGTGCTGAGATTACAGGTGTGAGCCACTGCAACTGGCCATCTACCTCTTTTATTTCTGATGCTGTCATTTGTATCTTCCCCTTTTTTATTATTCTGCAGTCTTGATGAAGTTGTATCAATTTTACTGACTTTCCAATGACTATATTTTAACTTTCTATATTTTTACTGATTTAAATTTTATTTCTATTCTTTATTATCTCCTTCCTTTTGCTAAACTGGTTTTATTTTGTTGTTGTCGTTTGTCTTCAGTTTCTTAATGTGGAAATCTACAGTATTGATTTGAGATTTTGTTTTAGGATTAAGTACTGAATGCTATAAATTTCCCCCTAAACACTGATTTGGCTGCATCCAACAAGTTTTAATATATTGTATTTTCATTTTCACTTAGTCCAAATTCTTTTCTTATTTTTCTTGAGACTTTTTTGACCTTGAATTAATTAGAAATATAGATAATATTTATTAATCTATCTTCAAATTCACTAGCCTCACTGTTATTTCCATTCTACTGTTAAGTTTTTATTTTCAGTTATTATATATTTTAGATTTAAATTTTTCATTGAGTTTTTCTTTATATTTTCTATTTATCTGTTGAGATTTTCTACCTATCCACTTATTTCCAGAGTGCTCACAATTACTTGGTGCAGCATTCATTTTGATAATAGGTCCTTTACATTTTTTGTCAAATAATTTCAAAATCTGTTTTGTGTTAGAGTTGGCATCTGTTTATAGCCTTTTTCATTGTGAGCTAAAATATGCCTGATTCTTCAAATGCTGAGTAACTTTGTACTCTATCTTAGACATTTTCAATATTTTGTTTGAGCCCTTGTGTCTTGTTTATATCTTGTTAAACAGGAGAAATGTTGACATTTTTGATTGGGTTGGCAATTAATAAGATTATGTTCAGATCCTTCATGCGTGTGCTGTGATTTTAATATCAGTTCAGGTTTAACATCATTGCAATGCTATTAAGAACTATCCTATGTGAATACCACTCAGTTGCCGTCTGGGACTAACAATACTCTCTCCATGAGATCAGTTCTCAAAGTCTTTGGCATGCTTTTGAGCCCAGGGGATCATAAACAAATTTGTAAAGTTACTTTCCCCAGCTCCTTCTACTCCATTATCTCTGCTGCACTTTCCAGTTTCCTGAAGCTCCCCTTTTTTGTGCTTTTTCCTCAAAGCTGGATGTTCAATTATATTTTAGGCTGAAGAAATTCTAAGCCAGGGTACAGAGGCATAAAAGACACAGGTTACCAAAAAAATTCTCAAGAAATTAATACTTTTAGTATCTGAAAGTTTTCATAATAAGAAAACCCTTTTACTATTCACTTGAATGGCAAACGTTTCATAATGAGAATACCAGGTTATGGACATATATACAATTATATGCTAGCCTTTGTAATTTGCAGTTTTCACATATTAGGAAAAATCTAAAATTTTTAAACGAGATGATTGACCTTAAATAAAATTTGAGTATATTTTTACATTTGGTGCCTCTAACATTCTTTTCCCCTGTCCATTGTTCTCACCTTCTACCTCTAACGTCTATTCTGTGCTTCTCTTCTTCTCTCACCTGCAGTTAACTAATTGCTTAAAAAATCAGCAGATTACATTTTAAGATGTTATTTCTCCCAGGAATATTTGCATTTCAATAAGTTTCCCTTGTAGTTTAAATCTTCGACACCCAAAGGAATAAGTCTTTAATGATGAAAATGGCAGGCCAAGGGGTGAAGCATTTAGTTGTATAAGCCCTTTATGCTCTCCTGTATACCTGCTCTTTTCAGGGAAATCCTTTCATTCATCTCACATGGGAATGAAATTAAAGAGACAAACAAGGAAAAACACAAATGCAAGTACAAGTAACATGCGGTGTTTCTAGATATCTTTCCTAAAAGTTATTACTCAAGCAATTTTTTTTTCATATAAGTAGGTGAAAAGGTGAAGAAATTTGCATATCATTTTATTACTTCATTAACTATAACTGCAACAGTGTGAACTGTAAAGTAAATGTGAGCATTCTGGAAAAGTACTTAAAGTATAACACAATGCATCTACATGTTTCTATCTACATTTGTGATTATTTAATATAATCAATGAATTCTGTTTAATATGAATATATTATATAATTTTCCTATATACAAATTGGCAGATCAAATTTAAGGCTATTTATTGAAAAAAATACAGTACCTTGTAAAACAAGGGCCAAAATTTAATGTATACATTTGCCAGTGTGCAATCCATTTTTTAAAACTCTCATACGAAGATGGCCAAATAGGAAAAGCTCCAGCCTCCAGGTCCTGGCGTGAATGACACAGAAGACGGGTGATTTCTGCATTTTCAACTGAGGTGCAGACTGACACCTCACACCTCACACAGATGGGTACACCTCTGAGACAAAGATTCCAGAGCAAGAATCAGACAGCAATACTCACTGTTCAGCAATATTCTATCTTCTGCAGGCTCTACTGCTGATACCCAGGCAAATGATCTGGAGTGGACCTCAAACAAACTCCAACAGACCTGCAGCTGAGGGTTCTGACTGTTAGAAGGAAAACTAACAAACAGAAAGGACACCTACACCAAAACTCCATCAGTATGTCACCATCATCAAAGACCAAAGGCAGATAAAACCACAAAGATGGGGAAAAAGCAGTGCAGAAAAGCTGGAAATTCAAAAAATCAGAGCACATCTCCCCCTCCAGAGGAACGCAGCTCATCACCAGCAACGGAACAAAGCTAGATAGAGAATGGCTTTGATGAGTTGAGAGAAGAAGGCTTCAGTTGATCAAACTTTTCAGAGCTAAAGGAGGAACTACATACCCAGCACAAAGAAACTAAAAACTTTGTTGATGAACTGGAATAAAGAATATCAGTGACTGAAGATCAAATGAATGAAATGAAGTGAGAAGAGAAGTGTACAGAAAAAGGAGGAAAAAGAAATGAACAAAGCCTCCAAGAAATACAGGATTATGTGAAAAGACCAAATCTACATCTGATTGGTGTGCCTGAAAGCAACAGGGAAAATGGAACCAAGGTGGAAAACATTCTGCAGGATATCATCCAGGAGAACTTCCCCAACCTAGTAAGGCAGGCCAACAATCAAATTCAGGAAATACAGAGAACGCCACAAAGATACTCCTCGAGAAGAGCAACTGCAAGACACATAATTGTCAGATTCACCAAAGTCAAAATGAAGGAAAAAATGTTAAGGGCAGCCAGAAAGAAAGGTCAGGTTACCCATAAAGGGAAGCCCATTAGACTAACAGCAGATCTCTCGGCAGAAATTCTACAAGCCAGAAGAGAGTGAGGGTCAATATTCAACATTCTTAAAGAAAAGAATTTTCAACCAGAATTTCATATCCAGCCAAACTAAGTTTCATACATGAAGGAGAAATAAAATCTTTTACAGACAAGCAAATGCTTAGAGATTTTGTCACCACGAGGCCTGCCCTACAAGAGATCCCGAAGGAAGCACTAACCATGGAAAGGAACAACTGGTACCAACCATTGCAAAAGCATGCCAAAATGTAAAGACCATTGATGCTAGGAAAAAACTGCATCAACTAGCAAGCAAAATAACCAGCTGATATAATGACAGGATCAAGTTCACACATAACAATATTAACCTGAAATGTAAATGGACTAAATGCTCCAATTAAAAGACACAGACTGGCAAA
>NW_012109253.1:84989-92108 GCF_000951045.1 Mandrillus leucophaeus
ACATATATGCAGCTGGAAACCATCATTCTTAGCAAACTATTGCAAGAACAGAAACACTGCATGTTCTCACTCATAGGTGGGAATTGAACAATGAGATCACTTGGACTCGGGAAGGGGAACATCACACACCGGGGCCTATTGTTGGGAGGCAGAAGGGGGGAGAGGGGAGGGATAGCATTAGGAGATATACTTAATGTAAATGACGAGTTAGTGAGTGCAGCACACCAACATGGCACATGTATACATATGTAGCAAACCTGCCTGTTGTGCACATGCACCCTAGAACTTAAAGTATAACAAAAAAAAATAAACAAATAAAACCAGGAAAGGATATTACATTATCTCTTCATGGTACCGTGGGCTGAAGAAAAAGTAAAAATAAAAAATAACACCATCTCACACACAAAAAAAAACTCTCATATTATACCACTTTAAATCCCACATAAGTATGTATATGTGTATATGTACATATTTCAATATATAGTTTATTTTATATAAAATGTAAAGGATTATACAAATACACCACAGCACCTCCATTAAAATTAAGATTTTTATTATAATTTCAGCATATAGAGTTGACAAAGTCATAAACATTCACAAAGCAAAAATTTAGAAAAACTCAACCATAGGGTGAACTTGGGGTTTTACTATATCTGAAAACTGGCATGAGCCTTCTAAGTAATTTGACCTGCACACCTATCCAACGTCTCCAACATATAATCATTAAATCATTTCTATCAATAATCCTCACTTTTGCATCATTAGAATTTTTTTTGTTGTTATCCTCATACCCATGTTCTAATTATACTCATACAGAACTAGTTTCATTGGAGTGGTAACCTTAGCTGCTTGCTACCTGTTAACATAAAGGAAAAAACTGAAACAAACTTAAAAAAATAGAGAATTTATTCGGGTGGGAGTGGTATCCTTAGCTGCTTGCTACCTGTTGACCTAAAGGAAAAAACTGAAGCAAACTTAAAAAATTAGAATTTATTTGGGTAATGTTTGAGATTTACAACCAAGCAGCAAAGATTCAAGTTGTCTGATAAGCAGAAGTTACAAGTAAATTGTTATTATTTTGTATTTGTTTTTCTGTTTTAAAATTTTCATTGATGTTTACCAATACATTTATTTTATTTTATATTTTTATATATTTAGGGAGTACAAGTGCAGGTTTCCTACATGCACATACTGCATAGTGGTGAAGTCTGGGCTTTTAGTGTGCCCATCAACCAAAAAGTGAACATTGTACCCCATAAGAAGCTTTCCAACTCTCACTCCCATCCCACCCTATCTGTAATTTCCAGTGTCTAGTACTTCACTCTGCATGTGCATGCCTACCCATTGTTTAGTTCCCACTTATAAGTAAGAACATAAGGTATTTGACTTTCTCTTTCTGGGTTATTTCACTTAGGATAATGGCCTGCATTTCCTCCATGTAGCTGCAAAATACATTATTTCATTCTTTTCTATGGCTGAGCAGTATAAATGGTATAAATATGTATTACATTTTCTTCACCCAGTCCTTGATTGATAGACAACTAGGTTGATTCCGCATCTTTGCTATTGTGAATAGTGCTGTGATAAATACATGACTGCAGGTATGTTTTTGGTATAATGATTTCTTTCTCTTTGAATATATACCCAGTAGTGAGATTGCTGAATTGATTATTAATTCTATTTTTCATTTATTAGAGAAATCTCCATAGTATTTGTAAGGTTCTTGTATAGGTTCAAACTCCTAGAGTGTGCCAACAGAAAACATGAGGCGGTGTGGAGCAACATGCTGTTTTAATGAGCGCCTGGGTGCAGATGGGCTGAGGCCTAAAATGACATCAGCACCAAATGAGGACAGGGCAGGGATTTTATGGTCTCCTGTAAACAGGAAGTGTCCCAGTCTGACGTGACTGCTAAACAGTACCCAGACAGCCTCTTTCTCAATCTTCAGGGGTACGTGTCTTCCGGCAAGAGTAGGTGTCTTCCGGCTGGCTCTCTTCCTGCTTCTGCTGTCTTGCTGGCACAAGCTTCTGGCACAAGTAGCCTTGTACCTTGGGACTGAGTCTGAGAAGGGAGGAGTTACTCATCCCTTCAGGCTTTCAGCCCTGGGGAGAATCTTCCATTCCTGTCTATTTGGTTATAGAAAAAAGGGAAAAGGGGTGACTTTCTTAATAACTACTTCGGACGTGACATAGGGGTGGTGTGGGCACCTTGGAAAAAGAAAACTTTAATTTTGGGGGGTATTCTTGAGAGATGGGTTGGTATTCATTGTGTCATTGTAGTAGGAGCATCTCTGGATTGTCTGGCAGTTAACCGTAGTTTCAACAAGAGTTTTAATGACTTTTATTATTAGTGGAATAATACAGGGGAGAAATAGGAGAAACCCAATGATGAAAATTACCATCCTTACCAGGGTTTTAAATTCTCCTAAATTAAAAAACCCCCATCCTAGAATGTTTGTTGGGTCCCATCCCTTCCAGATTTGGACTGGTATATGGGCTACTTTTCTGATGTTCGAAGCGATTTCTAGTACTGCTTCTCCGTTATTATCTATGTTAAGACAACAATTGGAGATACTAAACTTGACACAGGCCCCACCCTCTTCTGCTAATAAGCAGTCTAGTGCTAGCCTGTTTTGATAAAATTGCTGCACGCATTTGGTTTTGTTGTTGTGTGAGCATTTCCAGGGCTAAGGTGGTTTGGTTAGTGATTATCTCTAGAACAGCCTGTAGTCTAATTATTCTATTTAGCATATATATAGGAAGGTGATAACCCCATGAACCATCCTCAGCCCAAGAGACAGGACCGTAATATTCAATGATCCATTGCAGAGGCCATTTGTCCTCTTGCCATCTTTGGCTTCCTCCTACCTTTAAGGATCATTTTTCTTTGTTTAGGTTATTATATGCAGGGACTCCGAGGGTGTTGCCTGCTGTTAATGTTTTGGAGGAAGTAGTAGCCTTGGGGTTGAGCTTGACCCTGGTGCAATGGACCCAGGTGGGGAGTCTGTGGACTCTCACTGCAGTTGGCATGCTGAGTATCACAGTGTCGGGACCTGTCCACTTTGGTTGTAGTTTTTGGTGAGGGTCGGGTTGGCAGATAAACAAGTCTGTGCCTGCAAGACAGTTATGTTAAGAGGACAAGAAGGTGTCGACAGGGAGAGGCATGGCCTCGTTTGCTGCTTCACAAATGAAAGACCGTGTCTGGATTAAGGAGGGGAGGTAATTACTGAGTGGCTCAGAGTCTGGGAAGGGTGGAAGTCCTAAGACAAAAGTTCAGCCACACACGATTTTAAAGGGACTATAAAAAGAGGGTGCTTTTGTTGTTACACGGAGTCTTATGAGGGTGAAAAGGAGACGTTTTGTCCATGACTGACGGGTTTCTAGTGCCAGCCAGCTTGGTGAGTTGTGCTTTAAAGAGAAAGTTAATTTTTTCAACTTTGCCTGAAAACTGAGGCCTGTAGGGTGTGTGGAAAACCCATTTTATTGCTAAGGATGTAGAGAGGCCTTGGGTAATTTGGCTGATAAAGGTGGGCCCTTTATTGGACATGATGGATGCTGGGAGTCCAAAACGGGAAATTATATGCATGATGAGAGTTTGTGTGAGGATATTTGCACCTTCTGAAGTTGTTGGGAATGCTTCTACCGACCCAAAGAAAGTACAGACAAAGACTAGAAGACAGCGGAGCTGTTTATCGGGCAGCATGAGAGTGAAATCTACTTGCCAATCTTGCACAGGTACCTGGCCTTGGGCATGGTGGGTAGGAAAAGGCTGAAGCTGGAGGAAACCCTGAGGTGACACTGAGTGGCAGATAGAGCAGGACTGGGTAATTTCTCGAACATGGCTGGAAAAGTGAGGACAAGTGAGAATAGGTCAGAGAAGTTGCAGGAGAGATTTGTAACTGACATGGAAAGAGTTGTGAAGGCTTTGGAGGATAGAGATTGTTTGAGAGTGAGGAAGAATGAAGCACCATTCCTTGACATAACATGGTCCCTGCCTTTGAAGGTTTTGGGCTTGTAAGTTCTCCTTTTCTTCTGAGAAGTAAAGCAGAGAGAACAAGGACAGAGACAGAAACTGGCCTTGCATGGGTTGTAGGGTTACTTGTTTGGCTACCTGATCTGCTAGTGCATTTCCAGCCAATATAGAATGGTCTGGGGTTTGGTGGTCCCTGCAATGAATGATGGCAACTTTCTGTGGGAGCCTGACAGTTTGAAGGAGCTTGCTAATGAGAGAGCCATTTATGACACGAGTGTCTTTTGCAGTTAGGAAACCCCGTTCTTTCAGGATGGATGAGTGTGAGTGCACTACATGGAATGCATAATGAGAATTTGAATATATGTTGATCTGTTGTCTGGCTGCTAAAGTGAGAGCTCAAGTGAGGGCAGTGAGTTCAGCTTTTTTGAAGGTGGTGCCTAGGAGGAGCATATTGGCTTCAATAGTGTGGGGGAGTGACACTATAGCATAGCCAGCATGTCAGTGTCCTTGAAGTAGGATGGACCTGCCATCTACAAACCAAGTAAAGGAGACATCTGGAAGGTTAGGTTTGGAAAATGTATAAGAAAGGTTTGAACAGTGTTCACACAGAAGTGTGTAGGGTCTTGGGTGGTTGTAGCTTCAGGTAAGAGCATGGCTGGGTTTAGACAGGAGCTGGTTAGCATGGTGGTTGGGGGAATTTCTATGAATAGAGAATACAGCTGGAGGAACCATGGGGCAGAGATGAGACTTAGTACACTGTGGTGAGCTAGCATGTCATTGATGTTATGGGTTGAATAAACTGCTAGGTTGTCATGCAGAGATAGTTTTAGGCTTTCAAGGGTGAAGACAGCAGCTGCTGCCAATGCTCAGAGCCTGGCAGGCCATCCAAGAACTGTGGCTTCCAACTCTTTAGAGAAGTAGGCAACAACCTGGAGGATGGGTCCGTTACACTGGGTTAGAACACCTAGTGCCACTCCATGCCATTTGTAGGTATGTAGAGAGAAAGGTTTGGTGAGGCCTGGGAGAGTGAGGAGGGGGGCTGAGATGAGAGCCTTTTGGAGTAGATAGAAAAGTTGGGTAATGGGCTGTGCAGGTTTTAAAGGCTCACGGAGAGGGCCTTTAGCAGCTTCGTATAATGGTTCGGCAAGTAGAGCGAAGGAGGGAACCCAGAGCTTAAAAAGAGAATTTCTTGTTTAGTTTGAAGAGGCAGGAGGGACTGGAGGAGGGATATGTGGTTGGTTGTGAGCCCTTGGGTTTGCGGGGTAAGAGCTAGGCCTAGATAGGTGACTGAGGTGACTGAGGGAGTGAATATTTGTGCTTTCTTAGGGGAGACCCAATACCCCCATTCTGCCAAGAAGTTTAAAAGAGAGATAGTATGGGTGTTGCAGTCTCTTTGAGAGGGGCTACACAGGAGCAAATCATCAACATATTGAAGGAGAGTGGACAGTTTTAGGGATAAGGTACAGAGGTCATGAGCAAGGGCCTTCCCAAAAGGGTGGGAGCTGTCTCTGAAACCTTGAGGTAGTACACACCAGGTGAGCTAACGTGAAAGGTGGGTATCAGGGTTTTCCCATGTAAAGACAAGGAGGTCTTTAGAATCAGGGTGTAAAGGAATTGTGAAAAAAAAAAAAAAAGCATCCTTTAGGTTTAGAATAGAATAACGGGTGGTACTGGAGGGAATTGTGGAAAGGAAAGTATATGGGTCAGGAACCACTGACATACTGGGAGTATAGTTTGGTTAATGAGCCTGAGGTCCTGGACTAAGTAAGTTCCATCTGGCTTTTTAACATGTAGAACCGGTATGTTAAAAGGGGAGTTTGTTGGGCAGAGTAGGTGACTGGCAGGGAGGCGAAAAATGATAGGCTTTAGGTCTGTGAGAGCAGCTTGGGGGATGGGATACTGCTTCTGTGATAGGAACTGGGTGGGATCTTTAAGGTTAATGCAGATGGGGGTGTGGTGTTCTGCGACTGAGGGTGTGAAAGTACCCTAAACAGTGGGGTTAACTATGGATGGGGGATAAGGAAAAGTTGCATGTTTTAAGGTGGGAGGTTGGAGGAGTAGAAGAAAGTTAGATGCCCTGGAGGGGTCTGGGTTGATGCGTAGGGTACTATGGGGAACATGGAAGTGGAGAATAGTTTGGAGTTTTGAAAGGATGTCTCTGCCTAGGAGTGGAGTTGGTAATGAGAGCAGGACTAAGAAAGAGTGAGTGAAGGAAAAGGTGTGAAGGGAGCAGAAAAGTGGAGGGGTGGCTTGGGGTTTGGAGACTTGTCCATCAATTCCCACAACAGAGACTTGGGAGGACAGGATGGGTCCCGAAAAATTAGGTAAAGTAGAGTAGTTTTCCCTGGTATTAATTAAAAAGTACACTGGCCTATCTGCCACCATCAGAGTTACCCTTGGCTCGGATGAAGAGATGGTAGTTGCTGGGGCATCCATCCCAGGGCACCATCAGTCTTCAGCAGCAAGTCCAATAAGATCCAAGTAGGAGGTTTTGGCCAGCTCAGGAAGGGATGGGGGCAGTCCTTGAGGGGGCCACTCACAGTCTGACTTCCAGTGGGGTTCTCCACAGAGGGGGTCATGGCCTGATGGGCTTACCTTGGTTTGGGCATTGTCTGGACCAGTGGCCTTCATTGCCACACTTGAAACAGGTGCCAGGTGGAGGTGGATTGCTAGGAGGCTTCTGTGTGGAGCTGCGGCCCCATGGGCCTGCAGGGCCCCTGATGGCGGAGGCAAGCATTTGAAACTCTGCCTGTTTTTGCCTTTTACTTTCATCATCATGATTGTTAAAGACTTTGAAGGCTAAATTAAGAAGGTCTCGTTGTGGGGTTTGAGGGCTGTTGTCAAGCATCTGAAGCTTGCACCAGATATCGGGGGTGAGTTGGAAGATGAACCAAAGGTTTAAGATAGTGGTTCCTTCTGAGCTGGCTGGGTCTAGGTTGGTATACTTTATGAAGACTTCAGTTAAATGAGAGAGAAAAAGGGCTGGGTTTTTGTCAGGACCTTGAATGATTTCTGAAAGTTTTTCATAGTTTACTGCTTTATGGGCACCCTTTTTGAGTCCTGCAAGGAGATACACAATCATGTGGTCTCAAGGTGGCATCCAGAGGCCCTGTCTTGATAATCCCAGTGACGGTCCTGGTTGGGGAC
>NW_012109253.1:92158-94637 GCF_000951045.1 Mandrillus leucophaeus
GCAGGACTAAGAAAGAGTGAGTGAAGGAAAAGGTGTGAAGGGAGCAGAAAAGTGGAGGGGTGGCTTGGGGTTTGGAGACTTGTCCATCAATTCCCACAACAGAGACTTGGGAGGACAGGATGGGTCCCGAAAAATTAGGTAAAGTAGAGTAGTTTTCCCTGGTATTAATTAAAAAGTACACTGGCCTATCTGCCACCATCAGAGTTACCCTTGGCTCGGATGAAGAGATGGTAGTTGCTGGGGCATCCATCCCAGGGCACCATCAGTCTTCAGCAGCAAGTCCAATAAGATCCAAGTAGGAGGTTTTGGCCAGCTCAGGAAGGGATGGGGGCAGTCCTTGAGGGGGCCACTCACAGTCTGACTTCCAGTGGGGTTCTCCACAGAGGGGGGCATGGCCTGATGGGCTTACCTTGGTTTGGGCATTGTCTGGACCAGTGGCCTTCATTGCCACACTTGAAACAGGTGCCAGGTGGAGGTGGATTGCTAGGAGGCTTCTGTGTGGAGCTGCGGCCCCATGGGCCTGCAGGGCCCCTGATGGCGGAGGCAAGCATTTGAAACTCTGCCTGTTTTTGCCTTTTACTTTCATCATCATGATTGTTAAAGACTTTGAAGGCTAAATTAAGAAGGTCTCGTTGTGGGGTTTGAGGGCTGTTGTCAAGCATCTGAAGCTTGCACCAGATATCGGGGGTGAGTTGGAAGATGAACCAAAGGTTTAAGATAGTGGTTCCTTCTGAGCTGGCTGGGTCTAGGTTGGTATACTTTATGAAGACTTCAGTTAAATGAGAGAGAAAAAGGGCTGGGTTTTTGTCAGGACCTTGAATGATTTCTGAAAGTTTTTCATAGTTTACTGCTTTATGGGCACCCTTTTTGAGTCCTGCAAGGAGATACACAATCATGTGGTCTCAAGGTGGCATCCAGAGGCCCTGTCTTGATAATCCCAGTGACGATCCTGGTTGGGGACAGCATCTGTGCCAGTAGGCTGGGCAGGAGTTTGGTGATGAATTATATCAGCATGTGCCTGAGCTAGAGTCCAGATACAATCCTGGTCTTCTGGGATGAGGGTGGAAGACAGGATAACATAGAGGTCATGCCAGGTTAGTTCATAAGACTAGGTAAGGTACTGAAACTCCCTAATATAAGAGGTAGGGTCTTCTGGATATGAACTGAATCTTTTGTTAATTTGAGAGAGGTAAATGAGGGAGAAGGGAATATGAACTCTAACAATACCTTCAACTCCTGCTACTTCCTGAAGGGGGCACTCTAGCACGGGCGCTGAAAGTAAGGGTGGGGCATGGGCCAAAGATGGCGCATGAGAGAGTATGGGTGGGAGAGAAGGAAGAAGCCAGAAGTGGTTGCTGCTGAGGGTTTGATGGGGGAAGAGGGGTTAACAAGCAGTGGAGGATAGATAGGGGTGTAAGGTGGTGGGATGGGTTTACAAGCCTCAGGAGAGGGTGGTGGGGGAGGAGAATGGGTACAGACAATACTAGAATTGTCCTGAGGAGAGGACAGTGTAGGAAAAGAGACGGATACTGCTGACTGGGAAGATGGTGGCTGGAAAGATGGCAACTGAGAAGATAGCAACTGGGAAGACGACTGAGAAGATGGCAGCTGAGAAGATAAAGAGGAGGCTTGGGGGTTAAGGAAGACAGTTGAGAGGGAGATGTAGGGGCTGGGAGGGCTGGACAGCAGTCTACTGGATTCAAGGAGGAAAAAAAGGTAGGGTTGGGAGGAGAAAGGCGATCAGGGCCGCGAGAATGCAGGGGAATGATTAGAACAGGTGAGCAAGAATTGCAGAGGTTGGGCTGTGATCTGACTGCAAAAAGCCTAGACATAAGGAGTTTCTCCCCATTTCTCCATTCATCAGCAATAATTGCTTAAGTCCGTTAAAATTATAAAGTCAAATGTTCCATTTGCGGGCCATTTGGACCCATTATCCAGTTTGTATTGTGGCCAGACTGAATTGCAAAAACAGACAAAGCACTTAGGGTGGATATCTTGCCTGAAGCCTAAGGTTTGCAGGTTTGCAGGTTTTTATGAGGCAGCCTAGAAGGCTGTCCTTTGGAATAGAAGACTGGGAATTTCCCATAATGGAGGGTAGACTCAGGAGAACAGGGAAACCGAGACCATCCTGGACGCCAGAGGGAGATGATAAAAGGAGTGATTGTCACTGCTGTCTTTTTCGTTCCTGGAATGGGATCAATGACTTAGAGGCGTCCCCCTAAGACCAGATGATTAGCAAGTGCCTGGCACATGCTGGAGCCTTCTTGAACCAACGTTGGATTTTCAGACGAGAAACCAAGAGAGGCCATGTGGATTTTTCCCTGTTAACGGGGTTCCTGGGAAACTTACCAGTAGGCGAGATCAGTGACCCATGTGCATGCACAAAAAGGCGACTGGAGGCTGAGGAGCTTCCATTGTCTGGCTGCTGTGGCCTGCTCTCCAGGATGGAGGGGTAGGTCCACAGGGGATGCAGACCTGA
>NW_012109253.1:94687-102470 GCF_000951045.1 Mandrillus leucophaeus
GTTTTTATGAGGCAGCCTAGAAGGCTGTCCTTTGGAATAGAAGACTGGGAATTTCCCATAATGGAGGGTAGACTCAGGAGAACAGGGAAACCGAGACCATCCTGGACGCCAGAGGGAGATGATAAAAGGAGTGATTGTCACTGCTGTCTTTTTCGTTCCTGGAATGGGATCAATGACTTAGAGGCGTCCCTCTAAGACCAGATGATTAGCAAGTGCCTGGCACATGCTGGAGCCTTCTTGAACCAACGTTGGATTTTCAGACGAGAAACCAAGAGAGGCCATGTGGATTTTTCCCTGTTAACGGGGTTCCTGGGAAACTTACCAGTAGGCGAGATCAGTGACCCATGTGCATGCACAGAAAGGCGACTGGAGGCTGAGGAGCTTCCATTGTCTGGCTGCTGTGGCCTGCTCTCCAGGATGGAGGGGTAGGTCCACAGGGGATGCAGACCTGAACCCCTCCTGGGTTTCTGCACCAGATGTAAGGTTGTCGTATAGGTTCAAACCCCACGAGTGCGCAAACAGACAACATGAAGCAGTGTGGAGCAACATTTTTTTTTTGGAGTGGGGGACAGAGTCTCGCTCTGTCTCCCAGGCTGGAGTGCAGTGGCATGATCTCAACTCACTGCAACCTCCGCCTCCATGGTTCAGGTGATTCTCCTGCCTCAGCCTCCTGAGTAGCTGGGATTACAAGTGTGTGCCACCATGCCTGGCTATTTTTTGTATTTTTAGTAGAGATGATGTTTCACCGTGTTAGGCAGGATGGTCTCAATCTCCTGACCTCATGCTCCTCCCACCTTGGCCTCCCAAAGTGCTGAAATTACAGGCGTGAGCCAACACCCCCAGCCCAGCAACACGTTGTTTTAATGAGCACCTGGGTGCAGGTGGGCTGAGGCCTAAAATGGCGCCAGCACCAAATGAGGAGGGAGTAGGGGTTTTAGGGTGGTCTCCTGTAAACAGGAAGTGTCCCAGTCTGACGTGACTGCTACTTAGTACCCAGAAGGCCTCTTTCCCAATCTTCAGAGGTACATGTCTTCCTGCAAGAGTAGGTGTCTTCTGGCCAGCTCACTTCCTGCTTCTGCTATCTTGCTGGCACATGCTGCTGGCACAAGTAGCCTTGCACCTTGGGACTGGGCCTAAGAATGGAGGAATTACTCATCCCTTCAAGCTTTCAGGCCCTGGGGAGAATCTTTCAGTATTCTCCATAAATGTTATACTAATTTACATTCCCATCAACACTGTATAAACATTCCCTTTTCTGCACATCCTTACCAACATCTGTTATTTTTAGACTTTTTAATGATAGCCATTCTGACTGGTGTAAGATGGCTCAAATTTTGGTTTTAATTTGCATTTCTCTGATGTTTATTGATGTTAAGCACTTTTCATGCGTTTGTTGGCCGATTGTATGTCTCCTTCTGAAAAATGTCTGTTTATGTTCTTTGCTTGTTTTTAATGGGGTTATTTGTTCTTTTCCTGTTAAGTTGTTTGACTTCCTTGTGAATTCTGTATATTAGCCCTTGTTGGATGCATCAATTGCAAATACTTTTTCCCATTCTGTAGACTGTCTGTTTACACTGTTGATTATTTCTTACGCTGTGCAGAAGGTTTTCATTTAATTAAGTCTCATTTGTCTATTTTTGTTGTTTTTACTTTTAAGAATGCAAAAATCCTCAACAAAATATTAGCAAATATAATTCAATAGAACATCAAAAAGATAACACACTATGATCAGGTGGGACTTATCCCAGGTATACAAGGATGGCTCAACATACACAAATCAATAAACATGACACATAATGTAAACAGAATCAAGCATAAAAACCATATGATCTTCTCAACAGATGCAGAAAAAGCATTCAATAAAATTCAGCATTTCTTCATGATAAAAATCCTCAAGAAACTAGGCATAGAAGGAACATGCCTCAACATAATAAACACCATATATGACAAACCCACAGCCAACATTATGCTTAATGGAAAAAGCTGAAAGCATTCTCCCTAAGAATTGGAACAAGACAAAGATGCCTACTTTCTCCACTCTTGTTCAGAGTCCTGACCAGAGAAATCAAGCAAAAGAAAAAAAGGAATATCCAAATTGGAAAAAGTCAAATTTTCTCTGTTCACTGACAATATGATCCCATATCTAGAAAACCCTAAAGACTCCACCAAAAAACTCTCAGATTTGATAAATGAATTCAGTAAAGTTTTATGATATAAAATTAACATCAGAAATCAGTAGCATTTTTATACACCAATAATAATCTAGCCGAGGACCAAATCAAGAAGGCAATTTACAAAGCTACCAAAAAAGTAAAATGCCTAGGAATATATTTAACCAAGAAGGTGAAAGGTCTCTATAAGACCTATAAAACACTGAATAAAGAAATCATAGATGACACAAATAAAAAAAAAAAGAATCCCATGCTCATGATTGGAGGAATCAATATCATTAAAATGACCATATTGCCCAAAGCAATCTAAGATTCAATGCAATCTCTGTCAAATTACGAATGTCATTTTTTACAGAATTAGAAAAAGCATTTCTAAAATTCATATAGAACCAAAAAGAGCCTAAATAGCCAAAGCAGTTCTCAGCAAAAAGAACAAAGCTGGAGGCATCACATTACCTGACTTCAAATTACATTACAAGGCTACAATAACCCAAACCAGATGATACTAATATAAAAGTAGACACATAGATGAACAGAACAGAATAGAGAACCCAGACATAAAGTAGCATACCTACAACCAACTGATTTTTAACAAAGTCAATAAAAATATACACTGGGGAAGGGGCACCCTATTCAATAAATGGTGCTGGGAAAATTGGATAGCCACATGCAGAAGAATGAAACTGAACCCACACCTCTCACAATACATAAAACTTAACATAAAAATTAACTTAAAAATTAACTCAAGATGAATTGAAGACCTAAATGTAAAACCTGAAGCTATGAAAATCCTAGAAGAAAACCTGAGAAAAACTCTTTTGGACCCTGGCCTAGACAACTGGATTTTTAAAGGAAAGGAAGAGGCAGTTCCTGCATTGTTTACTAAGAATTTACATTAAAACAACAAGCTATTGATTGGCTATACATTATTCTTTGTATCACAAATTCTAGAAATATAAAGATAATGGCTGAGGCAACTAGTCAGGAATGAAATGTTTTTAAACAATTGTCCCCAGGCATGAGTGTAGAGGGCATAACTAAAGTCCCATACTCATGTTTCTCTGGGTCTGATAAACTTTGGATATCTCACATAACTCTCAGATTGTTCTGAGCTAGTTTTCTTTTTCATGACCCTCTGTTGGTTAAAAAATCTTCCCATAGAAGCATTGATGATCACCCTCTGCTGAGATTAGAGTAATAGATACTTTTCATCCCTCAGTTCTGGGGAGTCTCATTCTTCAATAGTCCACAGTCACTGAATTTTTTAACAGTTATCATTTTTTAATCATCTCTAGTCTACAAAATTTCACAATTTTTGTTTTCTTGGAAGAAATAAAACAATGACAGATAAAAACCTATTCCTTTGAGAAGTCAACTAAAAACTATAATTACACTGAGACCCTTCTTTATAGACTTGCTATGGCAGGAAATAATTCAGAATTCAGTCCAAATTGTAAGAAAATAACGAAAACTCAAAAACAATGGTCAGGGCTACAATTTAACAACAGGTGTAGTATAGTTGTCCTCTGAAACCTACTTTTCTTCTGTCTCACATGTCCCTTTTTTACCAAAAGAGAAATCAGAGTAAGACCAATTTATTGGTGAAATAAGTTCTAGACTTATGATACTTAGTCTGATTATTTGCATGAAGTTCAGCGAAAATAGTGATTGCCCATATAGGCTCCTTTTAAATTGACTTTGCTAGAACCTTTTCATAAGGAATCTCAGATTAGATTTTTTAAGCCTTTTGAAACTAATAAGCCAAGGCAACAATTCACCAGACTGTGCCTGTAATAGCTGTACAGAAGTAGAAGAGGATATTAAGGCTTCTGTTGGATTTATTTACAATTCTGATTCTGAATCTCTTTATACAAGCACACTCATTTGAAGAGAAAATAATTTGATTCTGTGTCACTTTGCAACTAGAACCTAAGTCCTTAATTGGCTGAAACTGTTGCATACACTGGGGTAGAAAAATGGGCTTGTGAGCATGTAAGTCCAGTGCATAATATTGAACCCCAACAAACTCGAATGATTTAGGTATTTTAACATTTATTTGGAGATAATGCTGAGCACAATGAGAGAAAGGGATATAGAGGAAAGAGCACTTTCTTAGTGTTACCAGGAAGTGAAGGATCCTTGCTTCTTGTCTTCTTGAAGGAAATAATTCAGTCAAGAGACTAGTAAAGGAGCCAAAAAGGTTTATTAAGGAAATAAAGGTACACTCCAAGAGAGGATCAGGCTCACATGGCTAGGAACAGTCTTGAGAGTTCTGTGTTGAAGTTTTTATTATGTTAGACTTTTTCTTTAAGTTCCCACCTCTATCTTAAGTCTCTGCCTTTTTCTTGTTTCCTGCTTCTGTCTTAAGTTTCTGTCTTTGTTATCCTCTAGTCCCTGCCCAGGTTTGTTGGATTCTCCCTTGCTGTCAGTAGATGTGCATGTGTGGGGACTGATGATCAATATGAATCATACCTAATGGTAGTGTTGCTAATTACTGCCACCCCAGGAAGGTCATATAGTGGTCAAATCTGTACTTATTGTGCCTGTACATATTTCAGGAATTTTCCTTTTGTCCCTTGTCCCTTCTTATCAGCATATAGCTAGCTATATTCTGACAGCTCAATCACAGAATAATTACTGGGTGTCTTAAGGAGTGTTCTGTTCTGCATAGGTATTTCCCTTCCTCTCTGCTCAGTTAGCATGCATGTTCGGGGTGGTCTCTGGGATGCAAGACTTTCTAGAGCCTCGTTCCCTGGGAGCTCCCTTTCCTGTTCATGTCTGTCTGCCTACTCTAACAGTAATGCTTAGTTTGCCTTCTATTTCCCTGAAAAATACAGCTTTGGTGAAAAAGTCTCAAATCATCATTCATTAAAGAAAATAAAACCTCTTTGGCTAACCAGGCCCACTTTCCTTAGAGGCAGTGTATGGATTATCTATTGCTATCACGCCCATCTCTTGCAATCTCACCTTCAGCTCCAAATGGCTCATCAAAATATTTTCATATGTTTGTATTCTACCTGTACCAGATCACAAATATACTTTTGCTCATTTTGTAATATTATAATATTTCTAGTGCTTTAAAAGTGTTTCCTTCCTTGCTGCATCTCTGGAAGTTGCCCAGCAACATTTGTTATAGTGTCTATTCAGACTGATACTTCTCCTGCCTTCTCTGTTGAAGTCCCTGTGTTGTATTATTTGGGGAATACAGCTTCAACCATCCCCTTCCACATACATGTATATGAAACATACATAGTAATCCACAAAGTATCAATTTAATCTATGAAATACAGCTTTCTATTTAGCATCTATTATTCAGGTCTGTGACTTAGGATGCACAAAATAAACATGAAGACTGATTATTGCCTTTACTACACAGTCCATTATGCACTCTTCTAAAAGGTACTTGTATTGGGAAAATTTAATTTTTAAAAGTAACAATGAATACGTTTTAAATCCACCATGTGCTAAAATATGTTTTAAACTTCTGTGTCTTATAAGAACTGTGAGTTTTATTCCTAGCTGTACGTAGACAGAGAAGATGAGGGGCAATGAAATGGCCTACATATGTAACAAAAAACTACATAAGCAACATTTTTTGTTCGTCCATCTTTGGCATATTTACGTAAGGAGAAAAAAACAAAACAAAATAAAAACATTTGAAATAGCACAAAGGCCCTTGTCTTTTTAGCTTTCCAGAAGCTTGTTTTTATAGATGTCATGGTGCTCTGTTTGGAATACAGCCCCAAACCATCACATTCCATTATAATTAACTGGGCAGCATGTGACTGTTCTACTGATGGGCTGATTTTGAGATGGAAATTTTGGAGGAATCCCATCAAATGCTGGAGAATGCACACACATTTGGTATAAAGGAATTATAATTAAACTTCAGTCATCCTCTCCTACAGAGAACATTGAATTCGAGTCAAAATTGGCTTCTATTATGTTTAAGTCTATCACAGGCACTGGGGGAAGATCATTAAGACACCAGAGCAACGTGAAATCTGTGGGCAAATGTTCTACTTATTATAACGTGTGGGTGAATTCAAAGCTGTCCCCAGAATGAATGCAAATATAGTCTATTGTGATTCTCACCAGTATAACCGTGCCACTAGAGTAAGGCCTCAGGTCATGTAAAAAAACTCCACAGAGTGCCCAGCTCTCTCTCTAGAAGTGCCTACAGAAACTCAAGAAAAATAAGGAGTCATTTTGGATATGAACTTAACCTTCCTCTACTTTTCTCCCTTCCCTACACTTATAATCAGATTCATTTATCAAAGTTTCCCCATATCCATATAAAAAGCCACTCCCTTCCTGTCTTCTTTGAAGCAAAATCGCTTGTGGAAGAGGAAGAAGCCACCTTTCTGTTGATGGCTTAGGAAGAATGAGCCTACCTTGCTGTTACTATGATTCATTCTTGTCAAGCACCATTAGAAGAGCAAAAGGATAAGTCTGACTCCTCCCCTTTCCACAAATAACATTTTTGTGACTTTTATTTTACTCCAAGGATTATAATTGTTGTTGCTCAGAAAAATTGAAGAAGCCTCAAGGTCCCCTTGACATGTTCCTACTGTTCCTACTGCTTTTCCCAAAGCATAGGGTAAGGTTGTTGTCTGAAGTTCCGCTATCTACCTTAAGTCTCTGCCCACCAAGGAGAACAATCTTTTTTCCTCCTCCCTGTAATCTCATTATCTATGGCAGAGGCAAGACAAAGAATGTAATCATACCTGACCAAACTCTTACAACATAATGTCTCACAAGCTTATTCAGATTCCAAAGAGAACTGTTTATCATTTAACCTCTGTTCTCTATCCATTCATTCTTTCTAATAATCATTTATTGTCCCTCAAGAGAATACCTCTTCTCCCACTTCCCATAATCAGTTTTGTGAAAATCCAAGCCCCTATTCTTTCTGTAACCTCGAGATGGCATATAAGCTTCTGTATCTCCTTGGGAAGTTGAGTCTTCATTCTGAAGCCTCCTGTGTGTACACAGTAAGTAAGTTTTTGTGCCTTTTCTTTAATTAATCAGTCTTTGGTTAATTGATTTTTCAGGGAAACTTCACAGGGCCAAAGGCCTTGGTTCCTACACAATGTCTATTTTAGCATGACATATTCTGTATACACCTACTAAACTAGCTTAGAAGTACTATAAAGAATTGATACAGTTTCCCGTATCAATGAGATAGGGCAAAGACCCCTCTTAGGGGCCTGCTGGGACCTCTCCCCAAGCATAAAATCTAAATAATACGTATTTCAAGTCCCTTTAAAAAAATTCTAGGCACCTAGTTAGCAAAAATAAATGAACAACCTGATAACTAAGAAGATGCAATAACTTCAACAATAGCCTCCCAAGCAAGTCAGAGTCACATGGTGTTTTGGTTGCCCCTGAAAACTAAAAGATTACATCCGAACATATGGACTTGAGTTGTTTTTCGGAAACCTGGACTCCCCAAATGACAAATGCCAAACAGTCTGCAATGGTGGCTCATGTTTGTAATCTCAGCACTTTGGGAGGCTGAGGCAGGCGGATCACAAAGTCAGGAGCTCGAGACCAGCCTGACCAACATGGTGAAACCCCATCTCTACTAAAAATACAAAAAGTAGCTGGGC
>NW_012109253.1:102924-103341 GCF_000951045.1 Mandrillus leucophaeus
CCTATGACTTGTGAGCCCCTACTTCAAGACATCCCATCTTTTTGGGCCAAGCAAATGTATATACTCTTTATGTTTATTTATGATTTTGCCTGTAACTTCTGCTTTCTTAAAATGTACTCTTGTCTTAAGAACCATTGCTTGAAAGTCATTGGGGAGTTCAGATCTTCAGCATTAGCTGCCCATCTTCCTTGCTTGGTGACCTACAATAAATGACTCACTTTCTTTTGCTGAAAATCCTGGTGTGTTTGCCTTTTTTTGTGTACCAGGCACACAGATCCAAGCCTTGTTTGGTAACATCAATAATGAAACAGTAGTCTTTGTCTTTACACACATGTTTGCACACATACACACACACACACACCTCTTACTCCACAAACAAAAATTAATAGACCCTGGTTCTTTCCATCTAAAGAATCC
>NW_012109253.1:105606-111978 GCF_000951045.1 Mandrillus leucophaeus
CACAAGATAATATCTAGTTCATTCAAATTCCAAAGGGAATCATTTACAAGTTAATTTTTGTCTCTTGGATCTATTTATTCTCCCTAATAATCATTACCCCTCAAAAAAATCACCTACATTTTCCATCTCCCCCTGTAAAGAAGGGTATGTCAGCATCTGGGCTTCATTGGGTTATTGGATAACCATACTTCTGTGATTTTCTCCCATGCACATTCAATAAATTTTGTACACCTTTCTCATATTAAGCTGCCTTTTGTCAGTTCATTTTCAGTGAACCTTCAGTAGGAAGAAAAGATAATCTCCCTCCACCTCTACACTATCATTATTTTCCAAAGGAGAAAACTCATAAAAGTTAAATATTTTTCCCATGGTAAAACAGCTAGTAAGTGGAATACTCAGAATTTTATGTCAGTTGTTCTAAGTTCTAACTGTTTTCATATTCCTATGTGGCAAAGAGCAAATGTTGTGGGAGTACTTTATCCTCATATCATAATCACATCTTAATTTCTTTGACTCCCTCCAAAAATTACACCGGTACTTGGTCTGGTTCCAAAACAATCAGTGATGCCAAGAACAAGATCAGAGGCCTTTGGACTTTATCAAAATCAAGGGGTAATGCTGGATCTCCTTGGAAGAGTGCTTCCTTTGCTTAAGAAAAACTAAGGCTAATGTCCTATTCTCCTCCCCACTCCAAAGCAAGAAAAGAAACAAAGGAAAAAACCAAGTTATTGCGTTTAGAGAAAAATCATGTGAAGACTCATGCCTTAGTTCACCTTCTGCAGTCAACACTATGCACTAAGAGCTGACTGTGTGTTTAGCACTAGAGAAATGCCAGTTGGCATCAGAACTGTACCTCAAAGGATGAGTGAGATTCCAGGCTGAGAGAAAATATAACTGTCAAGGCACAGAGGTGGGAACACCTAGGAGATGCCTGGGAAGTACCAATAAGTTCAAGTTAGTTAGAAAATAGATCACGAGAAGAATAGAGATATCAGTCTATCTCCCAAATATCTCACAATTCTGTCCCTCTCTCCACCTCTAATTCCATGGTCTTGGTTAAATATCAGTCTATCTCCCAAATATCTCACAATTCTGTCCCTTCTTTCCACCTCTACTTCTGTGATCTTTGTTAAATATCGGGACTCTTAAATAACAGCTTGTCATTATTCTCAGTATGAAAAGACACTGTAGCCTGAAACTATCTTGCTTTTCTAAATTTTACAAAAATACATTTGACCATTTAATACTTAACTAGGACTCCCCCAGGACCTTAGACAGTGCCTGAGAAGCGAGAGGCCCTGATGCTTGTTTCGTTATCTTTATGTTAATCTGCATCTGGGGAGTAAAGGATGAAGTTGTAGGGAAGGAATAAGAAAATAGAAGATAAATTATATCATCAGCACATGTCAAGAGAAAAGTAACCATAGGACAAACATCCTTCCCCAAATAACAAGAAATAAATATCATTGAATATTTATATAAAAAGACTGATTTTTTTCTAGAAATGATGATAATGCCCTAAATCAGCAAAATTAAATGTTCCACCATCAGTAAAATTGCTTGCTCAAATATTAAGCCAAGTTATAATCAAGTTTAAAACTTATATCTTCACTCATAATAAAAGGTAAACATATGGGGTCAACCTTGGAAAGCTGGATAAACATTTATTCCTATGAAACAGAAAGAATAGCATTAACAAATTTAAGAAAAAAATGGAGAGAGGACTTTTCATACAATAAAAGAAGATATCTGAAAATAATAGAAAATATTTGCATTAATCCAAAAGTTCTTTGCTTGCCCTTAGAATATCTTCCAATAAATTGAATTATTGAAGGAAATGTTATTACATATCAAGGGAAATAACAATATTATTTACACATAGCTTGATTTCTTATATCTAAAAAATTGTGAATTTAGTACTTACAAATAAACATGAGAGACATATTGACTAAAGCCAGCAATAAAAATAAAAAATACTATGTCACTGTCATCACATCACATTATAAATATCCTTAAAATTATCCCCTTGTGTCACTATCCACATATGAATACTTCTTATGATAGCATACAATTTTATTTACTTTCCACTATCTGGAAAAGTTATTAACATTTTAGACATGAGCTTGTCAAATTAAAAAATCTCACAGCAACTGTTTCACATTAATCGCAAAAGTCATCACTTGGCCAACATTTAAAACTAGTTGTCAAAATAAAGATAAAAACTTAATAAAGAATGATATACTGCCAATATCATGACATGCATAAGAGTGCATAATTTTAGCTGTCTTTGATGGACCCAAGAAGAAGCTTTTGAATAAAATAAAATAGTAAAATATATTGCAGAGACAATTAGCTTCATCATTAGGAGCATTTGCCATGATGTGCATGTGGTTCTAAATTTTTGAATTCATATTAAAACTGATAAAACGAAGAGTGTTTTTCTCACTAATGTCACAACTTAGGACTAATTTATAGAAGAAACTACCTTTAAAAGGCTTTTGTTATGGTAGTTGCCATTATGTCAGCAAATAAATGCACTTGGATTGCATCCAAGACTGACTACCTAGTCTTCACCACTTTGCAAAACAAGTTTTCTTTATGAAACAAAAATGTCGAGGCAATTTCTAACTTGCAGTGAGTTGTATTCTAAAATATATTTTGCAGGTGGTTGTTTGTCAGACTCACAATGATTTCCATGGTGCCATACTCGGGGGTCAACTAGAGAAATAAATTTAACCCATAATATACCAATATTATAGAATAAATTATAAGAAGTATGTACTGTGTATAACAAGAATTCTCTGGAAACTACAGTTATTGATTTTTCTAAAAATGCCAGGAACACATCCCATGTTTGCTGCAGCTGGATAAGAAATTTCCATTCCAACTGTATCTCTGCTTAATAGGCAGTTAGAACAAAGAGTTTATCAGCTTTAAGTTAATGCAGAAGTTGTGAGAGTTAGAGTTGAGGAAGAAAAGTTGAAAGGCATGATTGCTACAAACTGAGGGCGTCTGGTGTAATAGGGCCTTAAAAACACATCAGTAGCCATTTGCCACATATCCCTTTTGTTTCTTCTTGTCAACCCAAGGATATGTTAGAATGTAAGATTTCTGATAGCATTATCTTTGAATTATGATCTGGGTTTGTTCCCTCTCAAGTCTAATTAGAAACAGTTTCTTTTTTCCTATTTCACTTTTTCTAAAATAAACCAAAAAGGACTATCTGAGGTGTTTTGCTTTCTTTGAGTTTTATCTGCTTAAATCAATTTTTACTGCAACTTACAATGAGGAAACAAACAGAATTTCTTATGAGCCTCTCAAATTCTTCCTTCTCAAATAGAATCAGTTATCTTCATGTTAGTAATACAGTAAGCTTGTTTGTCAGAACCAGCTATGAGAGATACAGCAACTACTTTTGATTAATGATAGTTTAATTATCAATGTTTTAATGTAATGTTTAAAAAATAACTTATAATGGATTTAAGGTTAATTCTATAATAAATGACCTCTTTCTTGCAGTCTGATGTGTTTTTGAAAAGTGAGAGACAAAGTGCTGGAATTGTTTATATGTAAATTGGGAATTCGACAGTGCCTACAGGCCTACTTTATCAATGCAAACATGATCATATGTCTTGAGTGACAATGTATAAAAAATGTAGAGAAACACCCCTGTAGAGAAAGATGGAATCTTTGTAGACAGAAAGAACTGGAAAAAGAAAAAACCTTTTCTGAGTTTAATAGAAATGTCAGGATCTTGTTTTCCTGGGCATTTTATTAGAGGCCTTTGGGTAGAGTCTAAGGGAATGCACTAATTAGCATGTGCTCAATCTCAGCATTGGGATGGCAATGAAGGACAGATGGGAAAGCATATCTTAGTCTTTTACCATTTCATTTTAAAGTTGTGCCTCATAGGACCCTATCTTAGATAATATCAGAAGCATAAGAGGAAGTTGGATCCATCAAACTATTTCCAAATATTAGTTAAGAAGGAGGTTAGCGCACAAAGTAGAGAAAGTGAGAAGAAAACATAAAATTGAAGGATTTTCCATTGTTTCCACTAAAATAGGAGGGATATAAAAACTGCCTTTGCAAAGATTATGACAGTGAGAGAAATCTAACGTGGCTGATTCCATCTTGTTCTAGCCTCACAGTCTGACCGTCTTTGCTCATTTCTGGGCATAGGCCCAGCTAAACATGGGAGGAATTCAGTTTTTAGTTTAACCTGGAAGCGAAGATGGTAATAATCCCCCCCGAAAGCTACCCCCGTTCTTGTTAAAAGGTTGAAAACTAATAAAAGGCCATGAGATTAGGATTATGGGATGGGCCTGAACTCTGCTAAAATGTAGGCATAGTTTCTATAATCCCTAACTGATAGGAGACATGTGGCCAAAGATCATAAGATTTGTGACTGCCCCAGTTTTTCCTATATATAACATGACCATTGTAGAACCTAAGATTGATATTTCAAGATGCTTTTCAAATGTTTGCATTCTGGCAATTGACTGATCCCATCTGGACTATGATTCACGACTCAATTCTTCTGTGGTCCCCACCCAAAGGTGGACTCAGCGCATGAGGACTGTTCTACATCCATGTGATTGCATCCCCAACTAATCAGTAGTGCTCATTCCCTACTTCCCTACTCATCACACCATCCTTCAAAAACCCAAACCTCCAAGCCTTCAAAGAGACTGATGTAATAACTCTTTCTTCTGCATGGCTAATCTAGCATTAATTAATTCTTTCTTTATTGCAATACCACAGTCTCAGTGAACTGGTTTTATTTGTACAGCAGGCAAGAACCCACGAGGTGATTACAATATAAAATTAAAGCCTACCTTTTTATTATGTCCTGTATTCAGAATTCACCTGGAGAGTCCATGGACATATAGTACAATGCATGGGTCAGCCACCTTTTTTAGTAAAGATCCAGACAGTAAATATTTTAAGCTTTACTGTTCATATGACCTCTGTTGCAACTACTTAACTCTGTTATTGTTGCAAAAAAGGCAGTCTTACAATATGTAAACGAATGATTGTGACTGTGTTCCAGTAAACATTTATTTTTTCTAAATAATAGGCAGTGGACAAGATTTGGCCTGAGGGCCATACTGTTTCCACTCCTGCTATAATGGAGTAAACACTAGAATTAGTTTAGCTGTTAAGTAATGTATTTTATAATCTGAGTGAGTTTGCTTAACTCTTCAAGGTCTCTTTTTCTTCAAGTTTCTCATGTGTAAAATGAGTGCTAAACTAGCTCTGTAATAATGTATGCAGATATATTACACTTATATATTTACAGAGTTTATCTGGTAAATTTATATTACATTCATCAGAGTAAATATTGCAACTGTTGTAACAGACAAACTTTAGAATCTCAGTTGCATAACAAAATGAAAGTGTATTTCTCATTTACGTGAAGTCCAAAGCGGATGTTCCTGGTGGGTTGTTCTCCAGAGCATCTTGTTCTCAGGCTGTGATTCAGGAACCCCGTATTACATTGTTTGGCTCGAGCAAAGACACATCAGTGTTATCCAACCAGCAGTCCTGAGGGAAGGGAACACTGAGGATTACATATCACAAGCTTACCTTCTCCTAGAGGTAATGTAGACATCCATTGGTCACAGGGTCTACCTGGATGCAACATGGAGAGGCTAGGAAATAATAGTCCTTAAGGGGGTAGCCATTGTCCAGCAACAACTCCACACTATGGAAGGGATGAAGAAATTATCTGTGGTCAGCTGGCAGTATGTGCCACAATTGTAAATGCAAAATGTGAAAAAAGTCTCCAGTGTGTATGTATGTGTTCTACAAAAATATTTATTATGTGTATTTGGAGATGGTTTTCAGAAATATTAAGTAAGGCCCCTGTGGAAACTGGGTAAGAATAAATGAGGCCAGGTGCAGTGGCTCATGCCTGTAATCCCAAAAGTTTGGGAAGCCGAGGCAGGTGGATCACCTGAGGTCGGGAGTTCGAGACTAGCCTGACCAACATGGTGAAACCCCATCTCTGCTAAAAATATAAAAATTAGCCTGGCATGGTGGTGCATGCCTGTAATCCGAGCTACTTGGGAGGCTGAGGAAGGAGAATCACTTGAACCTGGGAGGCAGAGGTTGCGGTGAGCCGAGATTGTGCCACTGCACTCCAGCCTGGGCAATGAGAGCAAAACTCCTTTTCAAAAATAAAAGAAAGAATAAGTGAATGTGTTTAGTTTATTAATGAAGTAATGGACACATCAAAATTTTGGCCAATTGTATAATATTTCCACAATAAATCAATAGTACAGTTGAGTTTCAACTGTAAGGACTAAAGCCATACATTCCAAGTTTTGCTTATTCTTTTATAAAATTAAATGTATAATGAATTGGAAT
>NW_012109253.1:112028-117013 GCF_000951045.1 Mandrillus leucophaeus
CCTGACCAACATGGTGAAACCCCATCTCTGCTAAAAATATAAAAATTAGCCTGGCATGGTGGTGCATGCCTGTAATCCGAGCTACTTGGGAGGCTGAGGAAGGAGAATCACTTGAACCTGGGAGGCAGAGGTTGCGGTGAGCCGAGATTGTGCCACTGCACTCCAGCCTGGGCAATGAGAGCAAAACTCCTTTTCAAAAAAAAAAGAAAGAATAAGTGAATGTGTTTAGTTTATTAATGAAGTAATGGATACATCAAAATTTTGGCCAATTGTATAATATTTCCACAATAAATCAATAGTACAGTTGAGTTTCAACTGTAAGGACTAAAGCCATACATTCCAAGTTTTGCTTATTCTTTTATAAAATTAAATGTATAATGAATTGGAATCTCCACAAGCAGCTGGTGCTCACACCTACAAATGTATAACAATAACTGTTTCCTCCCAAAGTCCAAATGCAATTCTAGTTAGGCAAAGAAAGTTACAGAGTTTGGAGATGAGCCAAAGCAAAAGAATTAAGCATAGTTAAGCAGACTTTCAGACATAGAAAGCAGCTGAATTTCTTCTTAGGGATTCATAATTATAAGAAGGTCATGAGAAGAAGATTTAAAACAGTATTGCTGGCTTGCCTTTAATGCTACAAATTCATCTCTCTTTGTTGCTTATGGTGCCCCTTATGCTCAGTCACTGCAAGGTTTTAAGGATTATTACAAACTAGGGGAAGTTGTTTATTCAATTGCTTACTCAAATCTTTCTGAATGCTAAACACGGCACACACTCCCATTTTAACAAATTAATTATTTAAAAGCTTATTAACTGAGTTTATAATCAGGGAAACCAATGAAATAAATAAAACAACGCTTTGAAGAGGATTCATTTATTATATCTATATCTGTATATACGTGTGTGTGTGTGTGTGTGTGTGTGTGTATATTTACTGAGTACTTCTATACCCCAAGGCTAATATTGAGAAAGGGCATGCAAATAACCATAAGCCTTGCCCTCATAGAACTTAGAGTCTTATAGGGAAGTAGAAAATAAACAAGACACATATATAATCCCAACCTACTAAGTATAAGGAGGAAATAGATAGAGAATACCACATAAGGGGATGATCCACTTAAAAAGGATGTACAGGGACAGCCTAAAAGACATTTAACTCAAGACTTGAGGAAGATAAAGAATCAGCTAAGTAAAACCTCAGAGGAAGAGAATTCCAGGGGGAAAAAAAAAACAGTAAGTGGAAAAGATCTAAAGCAGGAAAAAGCCTGGCATGTATGAAAAACAAAACAGAAGCTATTGTGACTCCACTTGTGAGCCAGAGGAGACTCAGTGGAGATAAGAAGAAGCCCAACCATGGAAGAGCTTCAAGTGGAATATTATTCTGATCTACACAGGAAACTCATGGAAGGTTTTAAAGCAGAGCCAAGATTTTTATCTGATTTCATAAAAGATCACTCTGACAGTTAAATGGAGAATACATTAGGGTCTGAGTCAAAGGGGAAGAAGAAAATAAAGGAGAGGCCCAGGGGCGGAAGTTAATAAAACAAAAATCAGAATTAACTTAAAGTTTGTTGTCTCAATTGAACATGGGGAAATCTTTCCTTTTTATTTTTCACTTTTTATTGATACAAATAATTGTATATATTTATAAAGAACATTTGATATTTTGATACATTCATAAAGGGTGCAAGGACTAAATGAGGGTATTTAGGATATTCATCACCTCGAACATTTATCATTTATTTGTATTGGGAACATTTGAAATCTCTTTTAGCTATTTGGAAATATATAATACATTATTGTAATGTATTGTAGTCTCTCTATTATGTAGTAACTGTAGTCTCTCTATTATGCTACCAAACACTGGATCTTGCTCCTTCTATCTAACTCTATTTTTGTGCTCATTAACCATCCCCTCTTTATCCCCTGCTCCCCACTACCCTTTTTAGCCTCTAGCAACCATCATTCTACTCTCTATCTCCATGAGATCAAATTGTTTAGCTCCCATCTATGAGTGAGAATATGCAATATTTGTCTTTCTGTGCCTTCCTTATTCCATTTAACATAATGGCCTCCAGTTCCATCAAAGTTACTGCAAATAACAAGATTTCATTCTTTTTTTATGTCCAAATAGTACTCCATTATTATATAGATCATACTTCGTTTCTCCATTCATCACTTCATGGACACTTAGGTTGATTCCGTATCTTGGCTATTGTGAATAGTGTTACAATAAACACAGGGGTGCATATATCCCTCAGATATATATTTTTTCTGTCCTTTGAAACAAATACTCAATAATGAAATTGCTAGATTGTATGACAGTTCTATTTTTAATTTTTAAAGAAAACTATATACTGTTTTCCACAATGGCTGTAGTAATTTACATTTCCACTAACATTGTAAAAGAGATTTCTTTTCTCCACCACCAGCATTTGTTATGTTTTTTGTTTTGATAATAAGAAAATGAGAAAATCCTATTATTCCTGATATGAGACTATAAAGTTATTTCAGTAAAAACAAATCAGTTAAGTCAGAAAGCTGAGGAAAATATTTATACAAAATATAGTTTACATAACATTTTATTTGAGGGTGTTGGTCTAACTCTGAAAGAATATTGTTACATTTGTACAAGCTATAAGCTTTAGATGTCTTACATCCCTATGGTACAAACACAATGTGTATATATACACACACACACGTACATACATACACATATACGCATACAATTTTTTAAGTGTACAATGTATACAAAAATACCTCTTTAGAATGCTATTTCCCAAAATTTGGAAACAGGAACGATACTGGCATTAGAAAGGGCTTTAGGTAACATTGGACATGATATTTGATAACAGGATGTATTGGTCCATTCTGATACTGCTGTAAAGAAATACCTGAGATTGGGTAATTTATAAAGAAAAGAGGTTTAATTGGTTCATGGTTCTGCAGGCTTTACAGAAAGCATAGCAGCATCTGTTCAGTTTCTGGGGGGGGCCTCAGGAAACTTTCAAGCAAGGCAGAAGGCAAAGCGGGAGTTAAATACTTTACATGACTAGCACAGGAGGAAGAGAGATGGGGGCGGTGCTACACACTTTTAAACAGCCAGACCTCACCATCACTCACTCACTCACTCACTCACTCACTCACTATCTTGAAAATATCACCTAGGGGATGGTGCTTAATCATTCATGAGAAACTGCCCCCATGATTCAATCACCTCTGACCAGGTCTCCCCTCCAACACTGGGGATTGCAATTAAACATGAGATTTGGGTGGGTTCACAGATCCAAACCATATCAAAGGACATGGTAAAAAATAACATTAATTTGATAGTGAGAACTTTCTTTTCTTTTCTTTCAAGCCCAACAATGTCAAAGAGGAAGTTTCAATTTAAAGCTAAATATTATTTAACATCCGTCTAACATGAGCTAATCTTTATTTTTTAATTAGATCTCAAGCTCCTATACTTTAGCAGTAAACAATACTGATACAGTTTGGATGTGTTTCCCTGCCCTAATCTCATGTTGAAATGTAATCCGCAATGTTGAAGGTAGGGCCTGGTGGGAGGTAATTGAATCATGTGGGCAGATTTCAACAAATGGTTTAACATCATCCCCTGATGCTGTCCTCATGATAGCGAGTGAGTTATTGTGAGAGCTGGTTGTTTAAAAGTGTGTGGCAACTCCCCACTCTCTCTCTTGCTCCTCCTTTTGTCATGTGATGTGCCCGCTCCCCCTTTGCCTTCTGCCATGATTGGAAGCTTCCTGACGCCTTGCCAGAAGCAGATGTTGCTGTTTGCTGTATAGCCTATGAAACCATGAGTCAATTTAACCTCTTTACAATTTATTCAGTCTCACATATTTTATTTTAGCAATGCAAGAATGAACTAATACAGAAAATGAGTACTGAGGATTGTGGAATCACTATAAAGATTCCTGAAACTGTGGAAGTGACTTTAGAACTGGGTAATGGGCAGAGGTTGGAAGAGTTTGGAGGTCTCAGAAGAAAACAAAGGAGATTAGGAAAGTTTGGAATTTCTTTGAGACTGGTTGAATGGTTCTGACCAAATGCTGATAGTGATATGGACAGTGAAGGCAACGCTGATGGTGTCTCAGATAGAAATGAGGAATGTATTGGAAACTAGAGCAAAGGCCACTTCTGTTATGCATTAGAAAAGAACTTGACTACATTGTGTCCATGCCCCAGGGATCTGTGGAAGTTTGAACTTGAGAGTGATGACCTAAGGTATCTGGCAGAAGAAATTTCTAAGTAGCAAAGTGTTCAAGATGGGTCTGGATGCTTCTAACATCCTACACTCATATGCAGGAGCAAATAAATTACTTAAAGGTGGAACTTATATTTAAAAGGGTTGCAGAGCATAAAGGTTCAGAAAATTTGCAACCTGGCCATGTGGCAGAGAAAAAAAAAGGTTTTTGGGAGGGGAATTCAAGTAGGCTGTGGATCAACCACTTGCTAGAGATATTTGCATAACTAAAAAGAAGCCAAGTGCTGATAGCTAAGACAATGGGAGAGGCAGGGAAGGCTTTAAAGGCATTTTGGAGAACTTTGAGGCAGCTCCTCCCATTACAGACCCAGGGCCCTAAGAGGAAAAGATGGTTTCATGAGCCAGGCCCAGGAATCTGCTGCCCCACACAGCCTTGGGACACTTCTCCACATATCCTGGTCACTCTAGCTCTGGTCACTGCTTAAAAGGGCTCATGTACAGTTTGGACAGCTGCTTCAGAGGGTACAAGCTGTAAGCCTTGGTGGTTTCCTCATGGTGTTAATTCTGTGAGTGCACAGAGTACAGAAGGTGAGGCTTGGGAGCCTCTGTCTAGATTTCAGAGGATGTATAGAAAAGCCTGGATGTCCAGGCAGAAGCCTGCTGCAGGGTCAGAGCCCTCATGGAGAACCTCTACTAGGGCAGTGTGGACAGGAGAAATGTGGGGTTGGAAGTGCCACACAAAGTCCCCAGTGCATTA
>NW_012109253.1:120099-121982 GCF_000951045.1 Mandrillus leucophaeus
TGTGGCTACCTGCCTGTGATTTAGTAGCTCCCCTCCAGCAATGGATCCAGAGGCCAGCCCAAGTGTTCTCTTGGACTGGAGGCTGACTCTGGTACTGTCTCTACTGGTGGGGTGCTGCCAACCCAATGTACATGAATTTAATTGCAATAGAGAAAGAGTCCTGGGGAGACATCCTATAACTAGCCCTGTCATAGGGTGCTGTAACTGTAGCCCTAAAATAGGGTGTCTGTCTGTATCCCAGTCATGGAGTGTCTGTAGGTATAGCCCCATTATGAGGTGTCTAGTTAGGGTGTCTGTCTGTATCCCAGTCATGGAGCGTCTGTAGGTATAGCCCCATTATGAGGTGTCTAGTTTGGTGAGTATCCTAGGTGCTGCCAATGCCTCCTTTCTGCTCCCAATTGGTTTGACTCCTTCAGGGGTCTCAGTTTTTCTGTAGTCCCATGGTGGGGTGCCTGTCTGTACCCTCTCTGCAGGCTCTCTGTCTTGGTTCAGCTCCTTTGAGAGTTTTTATTGACTCTCCCTAATTAGTAGAAAGAGTCTTGGTTTGGGAGACTTGTCCCCAATCAGTATGATTTTGGGGAGATTTCTTAGATGGAGAATAGGAAAATAGTTTGGAAGGGTACTTTTGGAGTTCTTGGTTAGGGATCTTGATTTGGAAGACTTTCTGTCCATCTTGTCTTTGCGTGTGTCAGAAGGAATTGCTGATGGAAGTCTAGCAGGCCTAACTCAGAGAACCCTCCTTATTTTTCTGGTCACATTTGGTGACCCCTGAAGAAAGCTCAACAGGGCTGATTTGGGGTACCTATTCACTCTTCATCTTGCCCAGAGACCACCCATTGAATTACCGGTTGGAGGTCATCCCTCCCTACTTGGAATGGATCAAAGACAACAGGGACCAATAGAAGAAAGTTTGAACCTTGCTGGGTCAGTATTGGTGGCTGAATGAGGTGATTAATGTCTGTTTTATTATGTGTATTTTGCTTTGGCTGGGATGGAAAATGTTAATTTGGTTCCCCATGCAACCTACTGAGAGCATCTTGCAAAATTGAAATATTTTGCCTATAGTTCCATAAAACAGATAAGGGTGACTTTTTTTGTAAAGTGGCTTGACCGCACAGCTATGGCACAGCAAGCAATGTCATCAAAAGCCACTCCATTCTTCTGGAAGCTGCAGAAAAAGGGAACCTGGAAACCTTGTATGTTAGCAAAAAGGGTAAAAAATTCTTACCAACCAAGTTTCTGGTGTCTCACACTCTCTGTTTGTGTATGCATGTGTAAAAGGCAAACATCACTATTTGTCTCCTTTGCAAGCATTTGATTAATAGAAGAAAGGATTTGTGAGACTGGTCTTAAGCTGTAGCAAATCTGATGTGATTTGTACTAAGAATTTGTCTTTTTGTATCATTCTGTAATGGACAGAGGAGTGTCACAGGATAGAATGTGGATTTAGAATCCCTATAAGCCTGCTGAAGCCAGCTCAGCAGGCTGGTCAGTTACAAACTTTGCTACGGGTCCCTGAAACCAATACCGGATGAAATTCTGTCTTGTTTTGTGTCCTTAAGAACTTAAGCTTGTGGACATATGGGGATATTTTCCGTTGGTTTCTGCCATCCAAAGGACAGAAATTTGGGGGTTCATGTCATGGTTATCCCTAAAAATTATCTTGAGATTTTAAGAGCCTTTGCAAGCTCGAAATTGGCTTCTAGGCTACTTCTCAGAAGAACAATAGAAACTGCTCAATGCTGTAACTTAGTAGCTAAGACTTTGTCTTTTGACAATGGTAGCCTAGGTTCAATTCTTGGCTTAGGGAGTGAGTACTTTCTAGTTTGCTATTTGAGTAATTTTTTGCCATGTATTGATTCTTTTCCCTCATTGTCCACTTC
>NW_012109253.1:123822-131666 GCF_000951045.1 Mandrillus leucophaeus
CATTAGGTTTGGGAGGGGCCAGAGATGGAATTATATGTTTAGATGTGTGTTCCCACCCAAATCTCATGTTGAAATGTAATCCCTAATGTTTGAGGCGGGGCCTGGTGGGTGATGATTGGCTCATGGGGGTGGAGTTATCGTGAATGGTTTAACACCATCCCTTGGTGCTGTCCTCATAATAGTGAGTGGGTTATCATGAGATCTGGTGGTATAAAACTGTGTCATACTGTCCCCCACTCTTTGCTCCTGCTTTTGCCAGGTAACATGCTTGCTCCCCTGTTGCTTTCTGCCATGATTAGAAGCTTCCTGAGGTCTCCCTAGAAGCAGATGCTGCTGTGCTTCCCGTACAACCTGCAGAACCATTCGCCAATTAAAGCTCTTTCCTTTGTAAATTACCCAGTCTCAGGTATTTCTTTTTAGCAATGCAAGAAAGTACTAATACAAATACCTAGTTATGGTTTAATGATTTTTATTTGCTTATATTGAATTTGTGATTACAGTCTATTTATGAAAGAAGATATCTATAAAAAAAGAATGTTTTCACATTTTGGTAATAAGAAACATATTTCTTAAATAATATTTAAGTAAAAATGTGAATTGGGTTAAAAAAAATGAAGACATGATGGTCTTCAGAATTTTGCAAAACCATGAAGATAATTCATAAACTACTGAAGTTTGTGAAACACCACTTTAGAATAAAGTTTGTTTCAAAGGCAAGGAATTACTCAAAAAATAATAAAAATTATGAAATCAGTTACACAAAAGAGTTATAAATATTTCCAGAACTTTAGTGATATCCTAGTGGGTCTTGTAATTGTTAACAAGTCCAGAGAGGACCAGATTAAATTGGCCATTGTCCAGAGGCCATTGCTGCCAACATCCAGCCTCCGCTCTCAGGTTTAGAGATATTAAAATAACGAAGAAGATAACTATCTTATTCAGTTTGCTCTGGCATTTGTAGAAAGAATAAAAAATAAATAAGCAATATATATAATAGAATTTATAAATGGGCAATTGCTTTGCCAATTATTACAACCAAGGGGGAAAAAGTGATTTCAAAAACACCAACTAAATTTAATAGCCCCATGGAGGTGTAGGTGTTTAAATGTTTATATGATTTCAGATGTTTGATTGACTTGGGAATAAAAAGTACATATATTTCCAAAGAAGTAGTTAAAAATTGTCAATATTTTTTATATAGGAATCAGATTTAGACTCTTCTGCAAGGTTTTTCTATTTAATAAACATAGTTATCCCACAAGCAAATTCAATCTGATGTGAAATAAAACATAACAAACTTGGTATTGCATAAAATAAATAATTATTTTGGCCTACTATTATTCTCATTTAGATAATTATTTTTCTGAAAGTACCAGGTCATTTCCCTGGAGACTGTCTAGTTCTGTTAATCAGTTTATCAGTCCATTCACTAATTGATTCTTTCCATATTTATTAAGTGTTAATTTTATAACCATGGCAGTACTTTCTGCTGGAAACAAATGGTAAGTAAAACATAGTCTCTCCCCTCAAAGAGCTTGGAGTCAAATAGAGGGAAACGGTCATGTGAGCTATATAATGAAGTATCAGAAAGGTTACAAAACGGGTTGAAAGGTTCTCGTTTATGACCTCTGTCTACTTAGAGCATGTCCAATAATTGCCTCAAATGCAGCAATAGAAAACCATGGATGAATAGACCTGGAGACTGCCCAAACTAGCTGACCCAGTAATGCAATCCTCTCCCAGGGCAGTGATTCCTTGTGATTCCTTCGTAGAAGAACACTACATATCATATAACCCTGTAATAATCCCTATATTTTGTCTTCCAGTCCCAATTTTATTGCAGTAGTCATGTTCTTTTTTCTTAATTTTATATTGTTTGGAGAATAGATACATATATCAATTATCCATACATAGAAAACTAGGAGGATCTAAAATTGGAATTGACTAAGATGACTTACACATCATCCAGAGATTTTGACTTTACCATTAACTAAGAGTTCACTTGTCTCCCTTTTTGGACAGGGTTGGGACATCTAATATAGACATAAACATTTGTGACATAGATTAAGAGAAATAGATAGTAGATGTGGAGCAGTCAATTGGTCAAGTAGTGATATTTGCCTCTGTGTCCCCACCCAAATCTCATCTCAAACTGTAATTCCCATGTGTTGAGGGAGGGAGTGGGTGGGAGGGGATTGGATCATGGGGGTGGTTTTCCCCATGCTCTTCCAGTGATAGTGAGGGACGTCTCATGAGATCTCATGGTTTTAAAAGTGGCAGTTTCCCCTGCGTGTCCTCATTCTGTTGCTGCCTTGTGAAGAAACTTGCTTCTCCTCCACCTTCTATCATGATTGTAAGTTTTCAGAGGCCTCCCCAGGCGTGCAGAACTGTGAGCCAATTAAACATCTTTTTTTTTTTTTTTTTTTAATAAATTACCCAGTTTGGAGACTGATTTGAGTAATAATAAAACTGAAGTCTTCCTCACACATGAGAGATAGAGAATTACTCTTTCTCTTTCACAGTTACTATTTCTCTAATGCAATTCCTCTGTCTTGATAAACTGGCTCTGTCCAGGCAGTAGGCAAGATGAACCCATTGGGTGGTTACAAATTTGGGGGCTCATCTGGGATTGCTCTTGTGGCTACCTGCCTGTGATTTAGTAGCTCCCCTCCAGCAATGGATCCAGAGGCCAGCCCAAGTGTTCTCTTGGACTGGAGGCTGACTCTGGTACTGTCTCTACTGGTGGGGTGCTGCCAACCCAATGTACATGAATTTAATTGCAATAGAGAAAGAGTCCTGGGGAGACATCCTATAACTCGCCCTGTCATAGGGTGCTGTAACTGTAGCCCTAAAATAGGGTGTCTGTCTGTATCCCAGTCATGGAGTGTCTGTAGGTATAGCCCCATTATGAGGTGTCTAGTTTGGTGAGTATCCTAGGTGCTGCCAATGCCTCCTTTCTGCTCCCAATTGGTTTGACTCCTTCAGGGGTCTCAGTTTTTCTGTAGTCCCATGGTGGGGTGCCTGTCTGTACCCTCTCTGCAGGCTCTCTGTCTTGGTTCAGCTCCTTTGAGAGTTTTTATTGACTCTCCCTAATTAGTAGAAAGAGTCTTGGTTTGGGAGACTTGTCCCCAATCAGTATGATTTTGGGGAGATTTCTTAGATGGAGAATAGGAAGATAGTTTGGAAGGGTACTTTTGGAGTTCTTGGTTAGGGATCTTGATTTGGAAGGCTTTCTGTCCATCTTGTCTTTGCGTGTGTCAGAAGGAATTGCTGATGGAAGTCTAGCAGGCCTAACTCAGAGAACCCTCCTTATTTTTCTGGTCACATTTGGTGACCCCTGAAGAAAGCTCAACAGGGCTGATTTGGGGTACCTATTCACTCTTCATCTTGCCCAGAGACCACCCATTGAATTACCGGTTGGAGGTCATCCCTCCCTACTTGGAATGGATCAAAGACAACAGGGACCAATAGAAGAAAGTTTGAACCTTGCTGGGTCAGTATTGGTGGCTGAATGAGGTGATTAATGTCTGTTTTATTATGTGTATTTTGCTTTGGCTGGGATGGAAAATGTTAATTTGGTTCCCCATGCAACCTACTGAGAGCATCTTGCAAAATTGAAATATTTTGCCTATAGTTCCATAAAACAGATAAGGGTGACTTTTTTTGTAAAGTAGCTTGACCGCACAGCTATGGCACAGCAAGCAATGTCATCAAAAGCCACTCCATTCTTCTGGAAGCTGCAGAAAAAGGGAACCTGGAAACCTTGTATGTTAGCAAAAAGGGTAAAAAATTCTTACCAACCAAGTTTCTGGTGTCTCACACTCTCTGTTTGTGTATGCATGTGTAAAAGGCAAACATCACTATTTGTCTCCTTTGCAAGCATTTGATTAATAGAAGAAAGGATTTGTGAGACTGGTCTTAAGCTGTAGCAAATCTGATGTGATTTGTACTAAGAATTTGTCTTTTTGTATCATTCTGTAATGGACAGAGGAGTGTCACAGGATAGAATGTGGATTTAGAATCCCTATAAGCCTGCTGACGCCAGCTCAGCAGGCTGGTCAGTTACAAACTTTGCTACGGGTCCCTGAAACCAATACCGGATGAAATTCTGTCTTGTTTTGTGTCCTTAAGAACTTAAGCTTGTGGACATATGGGGATATTTTCCGTTGGTTTCTGCCATCCAAAGGACAGAAATTTGGGGGTTCATGTCATGGTTATCCCTAAAAATTATCTTGAGATTTTAAGAGCCTTTGCAAGCTCGAAATTGGCTTCTAGGCTACTTCTCAGAAGAACAATAGAAACTGCTCAATGCTGTAACTTAGTAGCTAAGACTTTGTCTTTTGACAATGGTAGCCTAGGTTCAATTCTTGGCTTAGGGAGTGAGTACTTTCTAGTTTGCTATTTGAGTAATTTTTTGCCATGTATTGATTCTTTTCCCTCATTGTCCACTTCCGATTTCCTGTCTTTATTTTCCTTTCTCCTTCCTCTTTCTAACCTTTGAAGAGATTCTAATTCTTGTTTAAAAAAAAAAAAAAAAGAAGAAGAAGAAGAAGAGGAAGAAGAAAAGAAAGAAAGAAAAGATAAAGAAGAAAGAAACTTCTTAACAACTCTTTGAGACACCTTAGCATCCGTGGTTAAGTTATAATCTTAGTTAAAACTTATAATTTTATGTGGAGGGTTTTCTGTGGCAGAATTCAAAAGCCGGAAATATTGGCTGTTCTGGCTAGAGTCTGGCAATAAGAAATTTTTAAGAAAAAAAAGCACTGTGGTTAAAATCAGCTTAATTAAAATAAGATATCCAAGTTGTATATATATTTAAAAGACCTTTATGTTTTTTCTCTTCTTGGATCTTATTTTTCTGAAGGAAAGAAAAGATTTTTCTTTTCAGTTGACTGAATTGTTTTTCTCCATTTAGTCTTCTTGCCACTCTTCATGTCAACATGAGAGAACTTAAGATAAACTCTAACAGCCTGGGACTCCTGGGGAAAAGCAGAGAAGGTGCCATAAACCCCATTTTAGGAAAAAAAGAAAACCTCTGTTTTCCTCATGGAACCCCAGGAATTGAGAGAAAATAAATCCCTCTAAAATCTAAGGCTTTGTACTGTTTCACACTGTGTTAGCTGACTTCTTTAAGTTTTGGGGGATATCAGAAATAATTTTGCATTATGGGAGAATTTTTAGCCTTGGTGTGTAACAACTAGGTAGGAAATAGGAAATACACTTTAAGGGATGGCTAATGGCAGTTATGCAGGAATACTTGGCTCTTTGCTTGGTTGGATTAGAGAAGTATGCTCTTGGCCACCCGAAAGACATGGAAACATCCCCACCACCCATTGAGAGGTGAGACCCCCATGGGAGATTGGCTGATTACAAAATGGGCTGATAGGCTTTGGGATGCCTTGCAATGAAATGCACCGTAGAAGCATTACACTATCTTCTCCCATAATATTCCTCCCGTTTTGCAAGATCCAGGAGTCATCATTAAATGACACCCTTAATTTGGGGGATCTGTTTTTGCCTTCCAGCTGTGCCTGCTTATTAGGTCCTAGAAACTGCAAACTTTCCTGGCCCTGTTCCTCCAAGGGCTCCACCCTGAAGCCAGTAATGCAATTAAGAAACATTCAAATGAAAAATCTTACAACTACTGGATCTTCTGTCTGTCTGTGTATTTATATGTATTGTCTGTGTGGTGTTTATATATAAAAGAGCTCTGATTAATTGTCTTGGAAAGATAAGCACTTAAATCATATTTCAGCAGAAAAATAGAAACTTTAATGCCTGTTTGTTCACATGATTTTAGTAATCTTTTGGGAATAAAGACAGTTTTAAAGCCTATTGGTAAAACAAAAGCATCTTCAAAATTTAGACATTTGGTCTGAATTAAGGCCAGATAGCAGATTTCTATGTGCTTTAAGGTCATAAACTGCTTCTTTGACTTTTGAAAATTGTTTAATTTACCTACATTGTAGCATTAGATTCTAGATAAGGCCTGGGGATATGTGGAGTTAGCCATGATCCCTGGTTATGCTGGAAAAAGTCAGACCTTATCTGCACTTCTGTCTGATGTCCTAGGCTCCAAACATAGTACATAATTAAAATTGCTAACTTATCAAGTTTTTCACCAAAATAAAAGTTGCTAAGAGTGACCATTTTAACATGTAATTGAGACTAGTAGAGAGACAGTTTTACATGCAAGGTTGCAAGGTATAGAGGGAAAGTAGAATATGGTTTTGGTAGGTGATTGTAAGAAGGCATGGGAATATGGTTTTTGTTAAAGGGAATGTAATTTTGCCTAATTCAGAGGGTTTTAAAGATTGTCTTAACCTGAAAGAGTAATGGGACAAAACTGAAAGTGTAAGCAAGTTGAAAAGTGTTTTGACGGTTTGATCTTGTAAAAAAATAAAGTCTGTGGGTATAAGCAAGTTGGCTAAGATTGGAAAGGGATCATTTAGTTTCTTTTTTCTGTAGGTTAAACATTTAAATAAAAGCACACTGATGCGGGACCAGAATCTGGGCCCACGTGTCTGAATAACAGGGTTTTCTTAGAAAACTCATCTGCTGTTTAACAGAAAATTGTAAAGGGTTCTAAAAGGTTTATGAAAATCTTACATTATGGTCAAATGAATTAAAATTGGACAGATTTCTAAAATTTTATGAAAATGAAGTGTTATTATTAAAGATGCACTAATGCAAACACGAAATTTGGTTTTCCCTTTTGAAAAAGATTTTTATGTAACATTGACACAATGAAAGATTTTTGTTTGCCTTTCAAGTAAACTACAAAAAAGTGGGGGGAGGGGAGAGGAGAGAGAAGATGCATATTCAGTTGGCCTCATGCTGTCTTCATTGAGCCTTGTTGCTTGAAATGCTGAGTATCCTATCAGAGTCTACAAATAACTCAAACAAATCACCAAGAAGAAAAAAAACAGTACCATCGAAAAGTAGGCTAAAGACCTGAATAGACAATTCTCAAAAGAAGATATACAAATGACCAACAAACACATGAAAAAATATTCAACATCACTAATTATTAGGTAAATATATATCAAAACCACAATGCAATACCACCTCACTCCTGCAAGAATGGCTATAATTTAAAAAAATCAAAAAATAAAAGATGTTGGCATTGATACAGTGAAAAGGGAACACTTTTACACCATTGGTGGAATGTAAACTAGTACAACCACAATGGAAAACAGTGTGGAAATTCCTTAAATAACTAAAAGTGGATCTACCATTTAGTCCAACAACCCCACTCCTTGGTAGCCACCCAAAGGAAAATAAGTCATTATACAAAAAATATACTTGCACACACATGTTTATAGTAGCACAATTCACAAATACAAAAATATAGAACCAGCCCAAATGCCCATCAATTGAGTGGATAAAGAAAATGGGTTACACACACACACACACACACACTATGGAATACTACTCAGCCATAAAAAGGAACAACATAATGGCATTTGCAGCAACCTGGATGGAATTGGAAACCATTATTCTAAGTGAAGTAACTCAAGAATGGCAAACCAAACATCATATGTTCTCACTCAAAATTGGGGGCTAAGCTATGAGGAGGCAAGAGCATAAGAATGATACAATGGACTTTGGGGACTTGGGGGAAAGGGTGGTAGGTGGGTGAGGGATAAAAGATTACACATTGGGTACAGTGTACACCGCTTGGATGATCGGGGCACCAAAGTCTAAGAAATTACTAGTAAAGAACTTATTCACATAAGCAAATGCCACTCCTTCACCCTAAACCATTGAAATACAAAAGGAAAAAGGATCAGACTGAGCTATAGCAGAGATTTTGGAATTATTCGACCAAGAATTTTTTTTTT
>NW_012109253.1:135236-137562 GCF_000951045.1 Mandrillus leucophaeus
TCAACTGCATAGAAACTAGACCAGGAATTTTTTTCAAAAACATAAGCAAAAATAAAAATTTCTCTAAGATAGGAGTTGTAACCTTTGAGAAAATGTACTATTTTTCCATATAGTCAGGTATAGCAGAATGATATAAGGAAATTAAATTTCTTCAAAATTTAAAATAAATAAATTACCCGGTTTCAGGTAGTATCTTTATAGCAGTTGAAAACAGAGTAACACAGGTAGTAATAGAAATATATTGTTTCCAGATACCAAAATCTTCCTACATTTTCATCTTTATCACTCAGTTTATGTTCTCCTGTAAGAGTCAATTCTGTCTCCATCCTTGGACTGGAGCACATGACTTAGTACTAATCCAATCAGGGTATCATATTTGCTTAATTCTTATGATTGAGTGAGAGTGTGACCTAAGTTAAGCCAACTAGAAATAATCTCAAGATTTTATAAAAGCTACTGCAAGAGATTTGCATTTTTTACCATTTGGCCTTAAGTTATGAAAAATGTAAGTAATGGCAGCATAGCAGCCATTTTGTGGTGAAGATGAAACAGCATGCCACAGAATTAAGTCAAAAGTAGTATAATAACAGAGCTAAGTAGTACCAATAAATGGAGAGAACTAGGCCCCAGTGACATTATGTGAACCCAATATTTCAAGCCAGATCTAAGTGTGGTTCAGTTACATTAGACAATACATTTCCTTTTGGCTTAATCAACTTTTTCTTCTCTCTTGCCAACAAAAGAATCCTACCTGATTATGGAGGTACAATGATAGCTCTGTTGATTCTTCCTATTCAGTTTTCTAACTCAGTGTAGAAAGTGTGGTATACTCTGAACTGGAATAAAAATAAGTATTTTTTTCAAAGTAAGGATAAAAATAAGAATTATTCATTCAAAACAATCTTCATGAGAAATCTATGAAGACAGAAGATATTCTATATGATGTTTAAGATGGTTTTTCTACAGTAGAGTTCTCCTGGAGCAAAATAAAATAATTTATTTTGTGGTAATAAATTAACATTGTGATTTTGCAAAGTCTGTTTGATTCTAACAGTCATGTTCTTTCAATTGCACCACTTGGTTCATGACCAATGAATGGTTTACACCTTGTATGTTTTATGAATAAAATCCCCAGACTAATTCAAAACAATATGCAGAACCTTCTCTGCCTTTTCCCAAATCATTAATCTATTATAGTCATAATATCCAGAGACTTATTATGACCATGTCACTGTCAACTCTCCTCCTTTCAGCTTCACTGAAAAAAAATCTCTTGCTGGTGTCCATCTTAAAAGCAAGATCCTCCAGTTCTGAAAGCTCTGTAACAGAGAGATTCACTTATTCTTCCATTCAAGAAACACTTATTCAGTGCTTATTATGTTCCAGTATTTTGCCGGGTACATAATAACAAAGGTGAATTTAAAGAAGAAGAAGAAAAGACATGCCTTCTGCCAGATGAAGCTAGCAGTCTAACGCAGAGAAAACAAAGTTCTCATTTAAGAAATTTCTCAGCTAGAAAATTTAGACAAAGACTGATTTTCATTACTGAGTAAAAGTAACTCTTAATAATTGAACAGAGGGTAGAGGAGCTGAAGGGACGCCCTATCGTTTTTAGAATACTTAAATAGCAGAGTGAACCCAATATTTCAAGTCAGATCTAAGTGTCAGATCTATTTTAAAATAAAATAGCAGAGTGGCTTAAAAAACATAATGAACTAAGTAACCTGAAAGAACTTCTAATATAAAAATCTAGATATGTTGGATCTAATATAACAACCATCCTTTAAATTTATAACTGAGCACATAGTAAATCAATGCAATTCAAGTAGGAGGAAAAAATAACAAAAACAAACAAACAAAACGTTGGGGTAAGGGGATAAGGGAGTAAGGAAGATTCTAAAGGTAGCAACCAGAATGGAAGCTAAATTAGCTGATTTCACTAACCAGTAGGCTTAGGTTTAATGGACTTAACAGAGATACGAGAAAATGATTATTTCCTTTTACATGGACATGAATTTAAGTCACATGATCCAGATAACCTCATAACATAAAGAAATCCCATGTTGGTAAAAATTAATTCTGCCTTTAAAAATATATTTCCAAAAAGAGAGAAAACATCAGCGGATTCTCATAGATAACGTCTCACCAAAAATAAACTCACCTTCAAAATTACATAACTCGTGAGGAAATAGGCCATTATAAATGAGAACCTACAGAGCCAACAAATAGCCGACATAGACCTCTAAAAATATATAATAAAATTATCAGTTTTATAATAAATAAGTATATTTAAGATGTACAAAGAATTTAAAATATTTTATTATTT
>NW_012109253.1:138312-138746 GCF_000951045.1 Mandrillus leucophaeus
TCATTTACATTAGGTATATCTCCTAATGCTATCCCTCCTTCTTCCCCCCACCCCACAACAGGCCCCAGTGTGTGATGTTCCCCTTCTTGTGACCAAGTGTACTCATTGTTCAATTCCCACCTATGATTGAGAACATGCAGTGTTTGTTTTTGTATTTCTAGTTCTAGATCCTTGAGGAATCGCCACACTGTTTTCCACGATGGTTGAACTAGTTTACAGTTCCACCAACAGTGTAAAACTGCTCCCATTTCTCCACATCCTCTCCAGCACCTGTTGTTTCCTGACTTTTTAATGATCGTCATTCTAACTGGTGTGAAATGGTATCTCATCGTGGTTTTCATTTGCATTTCTCTGATGGCCAGTGATGATGAGCATTTCTTCATGTGTCTGTTGGCTGCATAAATGTCTTCTTTTGAGAAGTGTCTGTTCATATC
>NW_012109253.1:138796-159375 GCF_000951045.1 Mandrillus leucophaeus
AAAAAAAAAAAAAAAAAAAAAAGACAGGTAAGCCAAAGGCAAACTTCACAAGATGCAAGAAAAAGAGAAGACCTGAATGATATCTGAAGGTATTGAGTGAAAATAACAATCAACCTAGAGTTTTATATCTGGTGGAACATCTAAAGAAAATATTTCACAATGATAGAAATTGAATTAGGGCTGAAATTACAAAAATAAAGGTGAGAAAAATATGGCAATGGTGCATATATACAACAATAAATTGAATGAAAAAGTAATAAAAACATTACTTACTCTAAGACTTACAAAGTTAGATGGAACTAAAAGCTGACACCGGTAACGTATAAAACGGGAAGAAACTAAAAATGAAGTGTTCTATGTTTTTGGTGTGCTATTAGATGCCCTTAAATATGCTGTTTAATTTTAGAGTTTGTTAAGTGTCATATGCATACATGTTAAAATTTTAAGGACAGTCATTAAAAATTATAAAGAAAGTATATAAATTTGAAAACCTGTAAGGTAGGAAAATGAAATGAAAACAAAATAAAACTTGAAATATCAAAAGATAGAATAGAAAAACAACTCACAGAAAGAGTAGGACAAATAGAAGACTCACAATGTATCAGGGTTGACAGTATGTACAGAAACTGCAATAAAGGATTTTTAAAATAAAATTGCCTACAAGATGTACACACGAAATTGTAAAATTCGATGGAAGGTAGAATGCGATTAAGATGTTGAATATCATATACAAGAAAATTACTGGAAAAAGTAAGCTGGTGTGACTTTAAAGATGTCTTACAAAATAGATTATGAGGTCAAAAGCATTTGCATAAAGATATTTACTTCATAATCTTAAAAGGTGCATTTCCCGAAGAATCTATTACAATTCTAAATATGTATGTACTTGATAGTATCTCTCACAACTATTAATGCAAAACTTGATCAAATTTTACAGAAGCCAAATCCACAAATCATTTGTGAAAGTTCAATACACATTTTTTTTTTGTTAACTGAGAGCTCAGCTATTTTATGAATATATATAAAATCAATAAAGATTTGAACAAATTAACAAGCTTGCTCTATTAGTCTGTTCAGGCTGCTATAACATAATACCACAGAGTAGGTGGCTTAAAAAACAGACATTTATTTCTCAAAAAACTGCAGGCTGAGAAGTCCAAGATCAAAGTGTCAGAAAGATAAGTTTTATTCTGAGGCCTCCTCTTGACTTTTAGGCTGCTGCCACCTTGCTGTGCTCACATGACTTTTTTTTGTTTTAAAATAACATGTTTTAGCATTACTCATCATGCAAAAGGAAATTAGGAAAGATTGGAACTTGAAAGAGAATGAAAATATGGGCCTTCTGTGTAATATGATATGGATATCTCCTACGAAACCTTGATTCTGCAAAACTCCCCACTGAAAATAAGAGGGTATATTGGAAGGATAGGTCTGGAGTACAACACCTCAAATCTACACAACTTTGTAACTAGAGCACTACTAAAAATAGTAACAATCCCAGTAAAACAATAGCATAATTAAAAATACATGTTTACTCTTTAATAAATTAACACTATAGTAAATATAAAACTTTATTTTCTAAAATCTCCCCGAACATAAGGTTAGGTTAGAAAGCTTAGAGCGTGCTGAATTACAGGAAGGGTGAAATGCACAAAAATAAGAGGAAAAAAAAACCACAATAGCAATTTCATGAGAAAGCACATGACTAAATTAAGCCAAAGAGAAGGCCACGGAATGAATAAATATCATTTACAGCACAGTGTTCACCCACAGCTGGCAGTATCCAGCATTATTAGTCCACATTCTATTCTAGTGCACTTTCCATTTTACTGCTATTACTTTTGGTAAGATGTAATATTAACATGTTGGTTTTCTTAAAAAATGTATGAACCAAAACAATATAGGCATTATGTAATCATTATTCTCTTATTGACCAATCTTGTATGAGCTAATTCTTGTTACAGAACACTAACATTAGCAGAAGTCTTACCATATATAACAATTTACTACTAGACAGGAATTAATAGCCTTAAATGTTTTTATTAGAAAACACACTGAAACTTAGTTGGCATTCATATAGGCTGAATCTATCAGGAGAAAGAAATCAGGGGAAGTTTGAAATCATTTTGACATAAAGAATTATTGATTATGATAGAAGAGTTGCCATAATGATAGACAGAGAACTCTAGTGGAAATTGATCCAAGACCTGAGAGAGAGTGTCCAAGGAAAGATAAATTTGAAAAGATCGTTCAAACCTTGTAGAGGAAAATATGGTTGTGGTTCAGTTAGTTAAGGAAAGAGTTTGCTGAATTGCTAAACCAAAGCTGGTCCTCAGTGGCTAGACAAGCAGGAACAACTCTCTGGAGTGCAGAGAAGTTAAAGCTGTGGGCAGATACCAGATAGAATTGAGGCATCACTGGGAATATGAAGAATAGTGCTGTGTTTGTATCAGGATGAAAATAAACCTTCAAGACACAAACAAGCTCGAATGACAAATAGGCACTGGGAAGCATTAGGGAAGAGTGGGGTTTTGGGCAGTACTGAAGTGAAGAGTGAGTAAGGAGACTAGAGAGTGGAGGGAAGGAGGAAGTCACTGCAATGGTTGCTAGTGAAACCAGGAGCTGGAGAAGCCTTCCTCTACAGGAACCTAGCGTGCTTCCTTTGTACAGTATGGGCCGAGTGATTCTGGGACAGCTTCTAGGAATGAAGATTGGGAAGCAATCCCATTAAATGGCCAATCCACTGGGGCCCCAAGCTTGGTGCATGTGAGACTGAGGGGAGGATGCAGGGAGTAGGGATCTTGACCAAAGCTCTAGCCCATGCTATGTAAGACTTTGGACTGTGTTGCTGCTGCTTAAGTCAATGGCTGCAAAAAGCACACAGTAGCCAAACACTGTATAAAGCTGATCCCTATTAGCACCTAGCACTGAAGATTCTGTGCAGGCCACGTAGTGGATAAAAAGGCATATTCTATAGGAGTCGATGAGCAACCCTCTCCAGAAGCAGGAAGAAAAATCTTTCTCCTTCAATGTCCCTTAAGATGTCTCAGTAGGCAAAAAAGAAATATTTATAAGGCCAACTCCTTTTCTCTTTTTTTAAAGTGTGAATTTGGAGCTTAGAGGCAATAAATCAAAGATCATCACAGTATTCATCTTGGGAAGCTAGAAAAAGATAAATAAATCCAAAGAACATTGAAAGAAGACAATAATGAAGAAAAAAGGCAAATTCAAAGAAATGAAAAAAACAAGAAAAGAATCAATAAACCTAAAACACTGGTTTTTGAAAAAACAACTAAAAGGAGCAAAGTTATTTTAGGATTGATCAAGAAAAATGTAATAAAAACCCATAATAAATTTAAGAACTATAAAGGTAGAATTATAGCAAAGACATACAAATAAAATAACACTATAAAATACATTTAGGCCACAACATTTGAAAACTTAAAGAAATAAATTATTTTTTAGAAAAATATAACTTACCAAAAGTAACTTAAGAAGAAAGAGAAAATTCCTAAAACCAACTATGATCATTAAAGAGATTTTTATTCAGTAAATAAAAATCTACTTTCCAACCCACAAAAACAGAAAGAAAAGTAACAAAAAGACAAACCCACATAGTTTTACTGGCAACTTATTCCAAATTTCAAAAAAAAAAAAGTAAAAGAAAGAAAAAATCTCAAGTAATTGTATAAGATTAATATAAGTCTAAGTCAAAGTCAGAGAATGACAGTATAAGAAACAATTATAAGTTAATTTCACTTTGATACAGAGTAAGGCCAGACTAGAAAAGTTTGATCTAAATTCAAATGCTGCCAAGAATGATGACTGAAATCGAATTCATGGTGACCTTCATTTCAAATTTATGTTAATGCAGTAAACAACTAAAACGCAAAAGATATAAAGACTGAGAAAGTGGATACAGCTTTGTACTTCCCGCTTAGTTCCTCAGAGAGGTGCTTGTTAAGCTTGGTTTTCAACGCAGAGAGGGCAGAGTAAGAAACTCACCACATCAGAGGAGCCCAAGCCACTGGCATACTTCTATTTCTGCATTAGGAAAAAAGAGGAGTCACACTAGCCTTTAAAGGTCTATCTATAATTGTATAATGCAATTCTTTTCTATAGTACAATGACACAATTTTGTACCATTACTGCATTGTGTTTCTTAATGCATTTTTGCACCCACAGTAGGCATGAACACAGCCTACTACAAATCGACAAAGTCTAAAGATGCATATCTACAAATTGAAATCTGCAATGTATTTAATAAGTAAATCATGACCAGATTTGATATATTGTAGGAGTGCAATATAAAAAGCTCTAATACTGTAAAACATTACATTAATAGAGTAAAGAAGAAAGAGCATAATTTTGGTACATGCAGAAATAACCACATCTATACAATCAACTCCAACTTAAGAGTCATAAAAGATTCCTTAGCAAACTGGAAATAGGAGAGATTTTTCTTAACTCAAACATAATGAATTATGGAGGCTTTATGGTTTGGTAAAACTAACACTCATTTCCAATCCCTTTCCCAATACTTTTTTTCATTATGTAGTTGAAAAGCTTATGGCTTACTTTCCCAACTTTTCTTGTAGAGTACTGCTCTGGGTAGCGGGATCTCCAGCAGCCATTTGGGGAACATTAAGAAAGGCCTATATATAGACTTATTTCACATGAGAAAAGTAAGCTTCTATGTGTTTGAGACACTAGACTCTTGTCACACTTTCCATTACCTGCAACTAAACACATTAATAAAAAACACAGATTATCTGACAAAGACATACAATGATTTCCTTAATTAATGTTGAATTTCTAGCAACATTGCCTTTAAAAATTAAGACATGGATGTCTATCATTAATGCTTTTATTTGTCATTATCTGACTTGTCTTGTCAGTCTAGGATGACAAGAACAAGAACTAAAGTCTATGAGATTTTGAAAGGAAAAATTTGAACTGTAATTTTCACAGAAAAATTGCAGTATTCATAAAATATTGAATAGATGTACTGGCAAATTATTACAATCAATAAAAGGAATTCAATAAGACTATTGGATAGAAGATAAATATTAAAAACTCAATTGTATTTTTATATTCCCACAGCTGTAAAACATGAGTTTTAAAAAGTAACAGTAAGACCTCTGCTTCCAACTATGATGAAGTAACAATGTCTAAAATAACTTCTTACTGTAAACAACGAGAAAATTGAAAAAATAGATCAAACACCTGTTTTCAGATATTGCAAATTATACAGTATTAAGCTGTGATCCCCGTAAGAGAAAATGAAGGAAATGAGCCTTACAAACACCGTAGCTTTCTTCCAGAAGGCACAGTCTGGACTATGGTGGAATGAGAAGGATCACAAACAGAGCATGACGGTCTCCTGATCAAAGAGAAAAATATTTGAGTTTAGGGAGTCTAAGGTAGATAGAAGTTGCAAGGCAAAGTTCCAGAGATGGAGAAACAATTCCAAAAAAGAGCTCCAAAAATCTGCATATGAATCCCTTGAATCTGTTGCTAAATACTAAACTGTACATGTATACAGTAAAACTGCATGAGGCTAAGAGTGACCAGGATTATATGTATAACTGCATAATTCCAAGCGGTCACACCGGGAAGGGAGCCATTTGAACTTCTGACCAACTGAAGCGGATGGTTCTTGATGATCACCAGGGCAGTCCTAGAGACTCAGAGAGCCACACATTAGTACAGAAACTAAATTAGCCCTAAAAACTAGTCAATATCTACCCTATTGATGTTTAAAGATAAGCCTTGAAAAGATCACATTAATCTACAATAATTAAACTGTCTTTCAGAAAATGTCTAACAACCTTTAAAGAAAGATTACAAAATCCAAGTACTCCACAGCATAAAATCGCAATTACTAGCAACCAATAAAAAAAAAAACCAAGAAAGCCAAGAAGCAAGAAATTATGACTCACAAGTAAAATAGTAAGTTCCATAAAATCTCATCAAACTATGATTAAAAGTAATTTCATCAACCTGATAATGAACATCTGTTAAATACTGCAACTAACATATAGTTCAGGTTGAAAAATACATATGCTTCCTTCAATCTGCAGTACAAGAAAAGGATCTCAGTTCTCCTTGCTTCGTTCAAAAGTTAATGAAAAGGTACACATCCTGAAGGGAAAAAATAAATTTGTTTTTACTTATAGTATTAATGTATGTAGTAAATTCTAATGGAACTTTTAAAAACTATGGAAAATTATAAGTGACTTTAACAAATAGACAAATATCAGTTGTTCTACATTCCAGCACAAACAATTGGAACTTGACTTTTAAAACATATTATTTATAATGCCATGCCAACCAGAAAACATTTAGCGTTATATTTAGCAAGACATTTGCAAGAAATTTATGAGGGAAAGGAAAACTAAATAAATTGGAAAATGTAGTGTATTTCATGAATTAGAAGTCTCAAAAATGTCAGTATTTCAATTCTCTTCCAGCTGATCTACAGATTCAAAGCATTACCAATCAAAATCCCACCAAGTTTTTTTAATTGACAACCTGATCCTAATTTTTGAAAAATACCAATGACATAAAAAAGCCCAAACAATTTTCAAAAAGAAAAACAAAGCTGGAGAATTGTATATTACTTGTATTTAAAATTAACTATAATGGTACAGTAATCAAGATAACGTAAAACTGGTGTTTTGATTGAGATGGAATTATAGAAAAGAATAGAAAGTTCAGAAATAAATCCAAACATATATGCTCAATCAATTTTTGACAAAGGTGTCAAAATAATTTGACAGTCATTTCAACAATTGGACTAAAACAAATTGGATATCTATATGGAAAATAATGAACACTAACCCTTATCTCATACCATACACAAAAATTAACTTGAATGATTAATAGACTTAAATATAAAATTTAACACCACAAAACTTCTAGAAAATTATAAAAAATACAAATAGCATTTTTTTCTAAATGAAAACAGTAAAATATTTGCGACTTTGGGATAAGCAAATATATCTTAGCTAGGACACAAAAATCAGAAAATGTAAGTTTAAAAAGTTTATTGGAGTTTATTAAAATTTTAAAAATCTATGTTTAAAAAGGTGCTTAAAAATACCTAAAGATAGACTACTGACTTGAAAAAAATATTTGTGATTTACATGTCTAACAAGAGACTTTTATCCAGAATATATCAAGGGCTTGTAGATCTGAACTATAAGAGACACACAACCCAATTTTTTAAGTAAAAACAAGATTTATAAGAATTTCATAGGACAACATACACACAGAGGCAATAAGCACATGGAAAGATGCTTTACATCACTAGAAATACAAAAATGGACATTAAAACCACATTTTGATATCAACAAATACATATAAAAACGACTAAAATTCAAAACACTAACAACTTTACACATTGTTGAAGTTATAGAGCAAAAACCCTCATCTTTTGCTGGTGGAAATGAAAAATTGTACAGCCACTTTGAAAAACAGTACTGGAGTTTCTTGAAATGCTAAACATACATTTCACATGTCACATTACTATTCCACCACTATATATGTACCCCAAAAAGATGAAAATGTAGTTAATCTAAAGACTTGTGCATAAGTGTTTACAGCATTTTAAAAGATAATAGCCTAAACCTGGAAATAACCGAAGTTTTCATGAGCGGTTGAATAGACAAATAATTTGGAAAGAACTAGAATCAAATTATTGATATATACAAAATCATGATTAAATCTCACAAAACATTATGCTGTGTGACAGAAGTGAGACATAAACAATGTGTACCATATGATTCTGTTTGTATAAAACATTGGGAAAAAATTTGATCTATTCTTACAGAAGACATATCATTGATTACCCATGGGCAGAAGAGATGATTGGGTGGACTGAGAAAGAGAACAAGGGATTGTTTTTAATAATAAAAATTATTGGCCAGGTGCGGTGGCTCATGCCTGTAGTCCCAGCACTTTGGGAGGCTGAGACAGGTGGATCACGAGGTCAGGAGATCAAGACCATTCTGGCTACGGTGAAACTCCATCTCTACTGAAAATACAAAAAAGTAGCCAGGCGTGGTGGCAGGTGCCTGTGGTCCCAGCTACTCGGGAGGCTGAGGCAGGAGAATGGCGTGAACCTGGGAGGCAGAGCTAGCAGTGAGCTGAGATCAGGCCACTGCACTCCAGCCTGGGCGACAGAGCGAGACTCCACCTCAGATAATAATAATAATAATAATAATTCTTTATCTTGACTGTGGTGGTGATTATGTGAGTGATACTTTTTCAAAACTCATCAAATTACACACGTGATAGGTTCTGGTTATATTATATTAATTTATATTATTAAAGCTGACTTCAGAGAAAATAATTACAGTTTCCACAAAAATGTAGGGTACCTAGCAATAACATTAACAAAACATACGCAAGAACTTGGTAAAAAAAAAAATCAAAATTTGAAGTTATTTAAAAAGATCCACATAAATAGATGTATATACTATGTTTATTAATAGAAAGGCAGACTATAGTGAAGATGCAATTTCTCCTCAATTAAGCTATAAATTAAGTGCAATTTCAGTCAAACCTAACAGTTTTATTTTTTGTAACTTAAGCTTATTTCAAAATGTACATAAAAGTATTAAGGGCCAGGATACTAAAAACAAACAGAAGTCAGAATAAGTAAAAAGTAGTGTTAGAAGTTTCCTAACAGATATCTAGATTATTTTAAAGCTAAAATTAACATTGTATTTGGTCTTGGCACAAGAATAGGCCAATAAACTAGTGGAACTAAAGAAGCTCAAAGAAGACCCCAGTATACTTAAAAATGCCACAAAGTGCCATTGCAAGACAATGAAAAATGAATGAATTACATCATTAATAGTCCTAGGGAAATTGATTAGCCATCTAGGAAAAAAAAATGGACTCCACTTCATACCATATGCATTACATATTCCTGTTGCATCAAAGACCAACATGTGAAAGGTAAAAATTTAAAACATATATTAGAATATCCTAATAATCTTTGAGTTGGGAAGTTTTTGTACACAAGACAAAAACTACAAGCTATAGGGAAAAATAAATTGATACATATGACAACATTAAAATTAAAGAAAAACCTGTCCATCAAGATATGTTTTTAACTGATGTTTCAGGTATTGATTCCTATGTTAAAAAAAATACTCCAAAATTTAGGAGCTAGCTTAAAAACAGCAATCATTTCATTTGCTCACGAATATGCAATGTGAGCTGGGCTCAGCTGAGCCTTTTCCTGGTATTGTCAGTCGTCATTCATGTGGCTGCAATCTTCCGCTGGGTTAACGAGGGCTGGATCAGTTAGGGTGCTGACATAGCTGGCCTGCTGTACCTCTTTAAGTGATTCTGGGTGTCAGCCCACTATGTGACTTCTTTACATGGTCTGTCTAGCGGTGGTTTCTTCCATGGTGGCTCAGGACTCTCCAGTACAAAAGTCAAATGTGCCAGGTCTTCTTAAGACAGAACTAGGCACAAAACTTGCACAACTTCTTCCCTCTTGGATTCTACCAGGTAAAGCAACTCATAACTGATATAGCATTTTAGACTCTCAAGACTGACAAAAAGTAAAAAAGTCTTACCAAGAGTTGATGATAGTGTGGAGACTGCTGGTGGAAGTGTAAATTGTTACATGAGATTTTAGAGGTTGATCAGCCAACATTTTATAGAATTTTAAAACCACATAGTTCCAAAACTAACAATTTCACTGTTATGTTATATGTGACCTAGAAAAGTCTTATGTACATACATAAGGGGACAAATACAAAAATGTTCATAGTAGCTTTGTTTGCAATAGAAAAACTAGAAAACTAAGTCTATTGATGTGAGAATGGACAAACTGTGGTAAAGTCATGCAATGGAATATTATACAGCAATGAAAATAAAGTAGAACTGCATTTATCAATATGGGAAAAATAATCAAAAACACAATGTTAGGTGGAAAAAAGTAAGTTGCCAGGATATATATATATACACACACACACACACACACACACACACACACATATATAGTATGTTACTAAAATATGGAAAATGATACTATATATTATTTAGCAATACACATTTAAGTGGGAAAAGTATGAAAATATATAGGAGGTTAAACAACAAATTAAAAATAGTAGTTACTTTGAGGCATGATCTAATGCAATGACATTATTGTACCATACATGAAAGAGCTTCATCTGTATTTTTAATGCTTTCTTTGTTAGACTGCATAGTGATGCAGAAAAGAAGTCTTTAAAAAAGTATCTGTGTAAGTGTGAAGTGTATCATAATATAAATAAGCAAAATAAATAAAACACCATGAAGAAAAGTATTGAACATTATAGCCTAAGGTGATCACGTTGGCTTACTTAGAGCTTAGAAAGATAGATCTTAGAAGAATCAATAGAAAGTCTTTCTGGAATAAATGGGAGAAAGTGTAGTCACTAGTCATAGATCTTTGCCTATATCTACTAACCAGCCAGAAGCCCTTCTCAAAGAAGGCAATCATACAGCTCACTAAAGGGGTCTTTTCCTCTAGGATTATGTACCATCTTTATTAAAACAATCTCTTAAGATACTTTCTTCTATGTGTGATGAAATTAAATTAATATCCAAAGTTAGGTCTTGCCTATTCCATCTAAAACCAATCTGGTTTATAGCAACATGAATATTTATAAAATATGTTTCCCATTATCAGACAAAAAGATATGTGTGCAAAGATATCAATTACATTCTCTCCAAAACTGTAGAACAGAAATGTTTCCAAGCTAGAATATAAAGTTATTTCTCCCCTAGCAAATACCCTGTGGAGCACACAAGCATTCATTTTCTTCATTCCACTTTAGGGATGTTTGATACAATGAAGAATCTGCCATATAATGAGATCATGTGTTCAAAATAAATACAGATATACAGCCAGTAGAATTGCCTGTTTCTGGATCATGTTTAAGAGCATGTGTTCTTTGTGTTTAGAGACAATGTGTGATGAGAAATATGTAATTATGCTCTAGGGTCAGGGCATGGTGAGTCACACCTGTAATTCCTGCACTTTGGGAAGCAAGGAAGGAGTACTGCTTGAAGCCAGAAGTGCAATAATAGTCTGGGAAACACAGTGAGACCTCATCTCTTCCAAAAAGGAAAAAGAAAAACTAGTCCAGCATGGTGGCACACACATGTAATCCCACCTATTTGGAAAGCTGAGGAAGGAGGATTTTTGTGCCCAGGAGTTCAAGTTTACGGTGAGCCATGATTGCACCACTGAACTCCAGCCTGGTCCACAGAGCAAGATCTGGTCTCAAAATAAATAAGTAGATATATAGATAGATAGATAGATAGATAGATAGATAGATAGATAGATAGATAGATAGATAGATATATGAAAGAAAAAACATATGATTATGCTTTAGAAAGTAAATTGTATTTTTTCATTTTTTATTTTTCATTTTTGAGATGGAGTATCACCCTGTCGCCAGGCTGCAGTGCAGAGGCTTAATCTAGGCTCACTGCAACCTCCGCCTCCCAGGTTCAAGCAATTCTCCTGCCTCAGTCTCCCATGTAGCTGGGACTACAGGCGCCTGCCACCACGCCCAGCTAATTTTTGTATTTTTAGTAGAGACGGATTTTCACCATGTTGGCCAGGGTGGTCTTGATCTCTTGACCTCATGATCCTGCCTCCACCTCTGAATCCGCCCGCCTCTGCCTCCCAAAGTGTTGGGATTACAGGCGTGAGCCACCGCGACCGACCTAGAAGGTAAATTTTATTTACCTTGAAGTGATGATCTAATATATAATCCCTTCCATCTATTCTCACACATACATACACATCAATATAGTTTTACCAATAAATCTGATGGTAAAGCCACACATTTAAAAAAACAAACTTGTGAGTGTGGATGCATGTATATTCGATGGAAAGAGGAGAAATATGAACTGTCTTCTTTGATCAAACCTACAGAATTGTGTGTGACAAGATAATTTCAAAATATCATTCTTCTTAAAACTACTTAGAAGATAAGCAATTCAAAAACAACCTAAACAATTAACTCCTACTCATTCTTCAAAATGGAATGCTAGTAAAACCTCCTCGGAAAGCTTTCCCGGGAACCTCCTTTCTAGCAGCTGCATTAGGCACATCTCTCAGCGGTCTCCAGGATCTCTTCCGCTATGGCACTGACCCTAGTCCTCTGTAACAGTCCTTGTTGTGTCTCTCTCCTCATTAGAAGATGAACACCTGGAGTCTGATCTTTTTCAGAGTCCTCAACCTGTCATCATGTCAAGCACCTCATATTCACTCAACAAATATTCGATAATCTAAATTTTTTCTGACATATATTCTGGATCTGCATCCCTACAAATATCAATCTAAGGCTCTATTCTAATCCAGGCAGAAAGTTTTTCAGGCAAGCTGCAAGGAAAAAAAAAAAAAATGCTGCTTTTTCAGCAACATGCTTCCATTTTATGTTTTTATTTTCCTCTCTTTCTGCAGTAGAGCATTCTGTGTCATAACCAGAGACAAGTCCTCTAATAGAAATAGCAGTTACTTTCCTATTTTCCAGAACATTGTGTTTAAAATATACTTTAAATGAAGTTCGTGAAAGATGCCAATGATATAAGCTTACTTTAATGCATATCTTAGCAACAAAGATAGCACTTCATTCAACTTGCATTAAAATTTTATCTTGGCTAATATTTAATATGTTTTCATAATATGCCTGGGTTCTTGTCACAGTATGTATAGATATATGCAAGAGCTCCCCCTCTCAAAAACTGGAATAAGGGATTGAATTATATATTGGACAAAAAGAAGTGACAGATGGTATTATAGATCACGCTGAAACACTGGTATTTATACAATAAGCATTAAATACATTTCTCTAGATAAATGAGGTTATTTGCAGGTATGACGCACCTAACCCTGAAATAATGGTTTATTTTAGGTTTGAGTGCATCACACAGCTTATTTTAGAGACTGCATCTGTCAGAATAAAACTGATGTGGTCCAGAAATTAAAAAGATATCAAAAAAGAACTCCAAACATACCTAGAAATTTGTGACTATAAAGAGAACATAAAACTGAAGGTTAGAATTCCTTGGTGGTGGAAGGGGAATAAAATTAATAATTGAACTTCAAAAGGAACTGAGGAAAAAGAAGTTAAGATCATGATGACTGTTACTTAAAAAAATCCCATGCATAAAGAACTGCAGCCAAGTACACAAAGTCTAAATGACTGTTGAGATCTTACAGCAATCCATGCAATCAATATGATTTCCTTTAATTATTAGAGACCAAAATAGATATTTTGAGTATGTAAAAGATGGATTCTACAAACAAAATTCAAAATCACTTCTATTTTCAGTTTGCATTTTGAAAACTCATCCTTAAGAAAAGCTGAGGGAAATCAAAGTAATCTTTTCATTATAAATTTTATTATCCAACTTATTTCTTATGTCTGCTTTTAATTATTTCTCTTCATGGAGAAAGTAAATTATTTTTTCAAAAAATTGATTTTATTCAGCACCTAGCAGTAATGTCCCTCAATTTAAACCAATGACTAGTCCACTTTTTTTCTGAAATCACCAACATTTTGCTTGAAAATTTATTGTTTATGCAACTTAACAGAAAAATACTACATTATAAAGAAATACAACACTTTGGTCATTGACACTCCACATATACAACAGTGGTCTCGTAAGATTATAATTGCTTCTTGACGTCTTGATCTGATTCTGTATAGGCCTAGGCTAATGTATGCCTCTGTGCCTTACTTTGTAAAAAAATGTTTAAACAGTAAAATACAATAGAAAATAAAAAAGTTTTAAATAGAACTTATAGAGTAAGGATATCAAGAAAGAACACACTTTTGTTGTATGGTTGTACAATGTGTTTGTTTTAAGTGCTATTATGAGTCAAAAACTTTAAGATAATCTAAAAGTTTATAGAATAAGAAGGTTATAGTAAATTAAGCTTTACTTAATATTTAATTATTAATATTATTATTAATATTTAATATTAATATTATTAAATAAAAATATTTTCTATAAATTTAGTGTCACCTAAGTGTACATGTTTATAAAGGCTATATTAGTGTACAGTTAGGTTTGAGGCCTTCACACTCACTTACCATCCACTCACTGACTCACCCAGAGCAACTTCTGGTCCTGTATGCTCCATTCACAGTAAGTGCCCTATGCAGGTATACCATTTTTAATCTTTTATACCATATTTTACTGTACATGTTCTATGTTTAAATACACAAATACTTACCATTGTCTTACGACTGCCTACAGTGTTCAGTATAGTAACATGCTGTACAGGTTTAGAGTCTAGGAGCAATAGGCTGTGCCATCCAGCCCAGGTATGCAGGAGGCTATACCACCTAGACTTGTGTAAGAAAATGTATAATATTTGCACAATAATGAAATCACCTAATGACACATTTCTCAGGATGTATCCCTATTGTTAAGTGACATACAACTATAATATTTTCTATCATATTCACTAAGATTTCTGGATTGTAGGAACAATTTCTTCAATGTAATGCTCATTTTGGGGGCTGATCTGTGGCCTCCCCTGACAATCCTGTGCAGCTATGCCCTTGACCCTATTTCCAAGTATAGAGTGGGACATTCTGTCATTTATCAATCACTTACTGGTACATAACATTACCCACTCTTTTTTAAAAAGTAAAAGTAAAATACTAAATTGAAATCAAAGTGCTTACTTGCATTTGAGAAAAATTTTGGTAACACAATATACAAGTCCCACTATTTCCTTTTAAATATTCATGTAAGCATGAATATGAAATATGCTTACATATGCACTGATGATAATCTCTTTAGAACAAAAATGATTATATAAAAATCAACTTACATGTTACCAAATAACAAAAAGTCTTTCTATGTTTTCTCCCTGGTTATCCTATCTAAATACAAGAATACTTCATTTTTTTTTTTTTTTGCATTCTGCTTTATTGCACTTTGCAGATACTGCATGTTTTACAAATGGAAGGTCTGTGGCAACCCTGCATTCAGCAAGTCTACTGGGGACATTTTCTCAATACCATGTATTCACTTTGTGTTTCTTTATCCCATTTTGGTAATTCTTGCAATATTTCCAACTTTTTGAAATGATTATATCTGTTATGGTAGTCTATAATCAGTGGTCTATGATGATTGATTTCTGATGTTACTATTGTGTTTTGGAACTGCACAAACTATACCATTATGAGACAGTAAACTTAACTGATGAAAGTTGTGTGTGTTCTGATTCCTCCACTGATCATTCCCTTCCTCTCTTCCTCTTTCAGGCCTCCCTATTCCATGAGATATAACAATATTGAAATTAGCTTCATTAGTAACCCTACAATGATCTCTAAGTGTTCAAGTGAAAAAAAAAAAAAGAGTCACATGTCTCTTACTACTTTAAATCAAAAGCTAGAAATGATTAAGCTTAATGAAGAAGTCATGTTGAAAGCTGAGACAGTCCAAAAGCTAGTCCTCTTGTGCCAGTTAACTAAGTTGTGAATACAAAGGAAAAGTTCTTAAAGGAAATTTAGTGTTAGGCCAGCGAATACACAAATTATTTAAAAAAAAAAAAAAAAAGGAAAACAACTTTATTGCTGATATGGAGAAAATTTTAATGGTATGAAGAGAAGATCAAACCTGCCACAACATTCCCTTAAGCCAAAGCCTAATCCAGAGCAAGGTCCTAGCTCTCTTCAATCCTATGCAGGCTGAGGCAGATGGGGAAGCTGCAGAAGAAAAATTGGAAACTAGTAGAGGTTGGTTCATGAGGCTAAAAAAAGAAACAATCTCTTTAACATAAAAGTGCAAAGTGAAGCAGCAAGCAGTGATGTAAAAGCTGCAGCAAGTTACCCAGAAGATCTAGCTAAGATCATGAATAAAGGTGGCTACACTAAATAACAGACTTTCAACATATATGAAACTGACTTCTATTGGAAAAAGATGCCATCTAGGACTTTCATAGCTAGAGAGGAGAAGTCAATGCTTGGCTTCAAAGCTTCAAAGGACAGATGGACTCTCTTGCTAGAGGCTAATGCAGCTGGTGACTTTAAGTCAAACCCAATGCTCAGTTAACTTCCAAAAAGCCTAGGGCCTTTAAGAATTATGCTGAATCTACTCTATTTGTGCTCTATAAATGGAATAAGAAAACCTGAATGACAACACGTTTGTTGACAGCATGGTTTACAGAATATGTTAAGCCTACTACTAAGACCTAACTCTCAGACAAAAATTCCTTCAAAATGTTGTTGTTAATTGACAATGCCCTAGACACTTAAGAGCTCTGATGGGGATGCACAAGGTTAACGTTTCCATGTCTGCTCGCACAATATCCATTTTGCAGCCCATGGGTCACGAACTAATTTCAACTTTCAAGTCTTACTATTTGTTGCATTTTATTATTTTTGTGTAGACAGGGTCTCACTATGTTGCCCAGGATGTTCTCTAATTCCTTGGCTTAAGTGATCCCCCTACCTTGGCCTCCAAAGTATAGGGATTACAGGCATAAGCCACTGCCCCTGGCCAAGTCTCATTATTTAAAAAGTATAATTCATAAGGCTATGGGGGTGTCATAGATAGTGATTTGTCTGATGGATCTGGAAAAAGTAAATTGAAAACCTTCTGGAAAGAATTCATCATTCTGGATGCCAATAAGAACATTTGTGATTCATGAGAAGGGGCTAAAATATCAACATTAACAAGAGTTTGGAAAAAGTTGATTCAAACCCTCATGGATAATTTTCAGAAGTTCAAGACTTTCAAGGAGGAAGTAACTGCAAATCTGGTAAAAATAGCAAGAGAACTAGAATTGAAAGTGGAGCCCGAAGATGTGAATGAATTGCTGCAATCTCATGATAAAACTTAGATAAGTGAGGAGTTGCTTCTTATAGATGAGCAAAGAAAGTGGATTCTTGAAATGGAATCTACTCTTAGTAAAGATGCTTTGAATATTGTTGAAATGACAACAAAGGAATTAGAATATTCCATAAACATGGAATTTTGAAAGAAGTTCCACTGTGGGTAAAATGCTGTCAAACAGCATCACATGCTACACAGAAATCTTTTCTGAAAAGAAGAGTCAATCAATACAGCAAACTTCACTGCTATTTTAAGAAATTGCCATAGCCACCCCAAGTTTAGCAACCACCACCCTGATTCATCAGCAGTCATCAACACCATCAACATTAAGGCAAGACCCTCCACCATCAAAAAGATTAGGACCCCCTGAAGGCTCAGATGATCAGTAGCAATTTTTATCAATAAAGTATTTTAATTTAGGTATGCACATTTTTCAGAAATAGTGCTATTGCATGCTTAATAGACTACAGTATAGTGTAAATATAACTGTTATATGCACTGGGATACCAAAAATCTGTAATTTGCTTTATTGTGATTTTGATTTATTTTGTTGGTCTGGAATAAAACCCATAATATCTCTAAAAAATCCCTACATGTGATGATAAAAGCTATTCCTGGATGCCAGGAACAACAAGCCTACAATAAACACATGGAAAAATAATGACCATACAATTGAATCTATTCATATTCAACTTTGAAAAGATTATTATCCAGATGTGGCAGCACATGCCTACAGTCCCAGCTATTTGGGGGGCTGAGGTGGAGGAATCACTCGAGCCCAGGAGTTAAAGGCCAGCCTGGGAAACATAGTGAGACCCCCATCTCTAAAAAAAAAAATTAATGCGTTGATCAACCTTGCTTATTTTAACATGCTTGTATTCTTGCTCATGATCTCCTACATAAATAACTGAAAATCATAGCTATATGCACATAGAATTATTTTCCACTTCTAATATATAACATTTTTCTAGTCTGAATAAAAATGAAGAAGCATTAATTCCATTGAGCAAAAATCTACATCAAAAGAATTTCTTCTCTATTGAAATCTATTATATGTTCCATTCTAAAAAGGAAGAAAAAAGCACATTATATGAAAACAGTGCATGGTTCAAAGCAGGTAAAATTCTATTGGAAGCCTACTAGAATAATTGAAGTGGGACCAGTTACACACGATATTGATGATTATAAAACAGTCAGCGATTAAATATGAAGGAGATAATAGTTCTGGAAAACTTCAATAGTAACATAAACAGAGTCAGAGGTAAGTGGGAAGGGAAATTACAAACCACAAAACATCCATCCCTAAATTTTTAAGGGATATACATACATCTGATATTGCTGTCAGATATGATTAATTTAGATTACCTAACATTTTTAAGAAGTGGATATTTTACTTTCTGATTGCTCTTTAAATATCAGTACTGGGCCTACATCCTTATAGTAGCGATTCTCAAAATGTAGCCCCTGGACCAGCAGCATCAACTTCAACTGGGAACTTGTTAGAAATGGAGAATATCTGACCTCTTCCCAGATCTACTGAGGCAAAAATGCTGGTGGTGGGGCAAAGCAATCTGCAAAGCAATCTGTATTTTAAAAAGTTTGCTAGATTATTTGGATGCATGTAAAGCTTGAGAACTATTGATCTATGGCAGCAAAAAGGCAGGGTTGTGTTTTGTTTTTAAAAAAGTTGAGTTTTGTTCTTTTTGCTTAGAATTGTCTTGGCTATACAGGCTCTTTCTTGGTTCCATATGAAATATTTTTGTATTTATTTCTCTAAAGTATTTTATTTTAAGTATTTATTTCTCTAAAATGTTGAGGTGATGGTATAGACTTTCTTCTTTAGTCTGTTAACAGGGGAATCCATTGTGATATTGTGATTTACAATAGCATATTTATATTTGTTCTTAATCCCTATTTCCTGGCATACAACTTCTAAAAGAGAGCATTCCCAACATGATTATTGTCTCTTTTGCATGCTAATGAGATGACTGGTGGCTAGGGGCTCCTGGATACACTTAGGATGGGGGCTGGTTGCCAGGAGAACCAACTACCTTATTAGAAGGTTGTAACTTTCAACCCTACTCACTTGCAAGGTTGAGTTGATCACCAATGGCCAATGATGTAATCAATCATGCCTATGTAATGAAACTTCCCTAAAAACTCAGAATAGGATTTAGAGAGTTTCTAGATTGCTGAACACATGAGGTGCCTGGATGGTGGAGTGCCTAGAGAGGGTATGGAAGCTCTGTTCCTTTCCCACATGCCTTGTTTTTTGCCTTTCCTCTGTCTGTTCATCTGTGTCCTTTACTAGCAAATTATTAAACTTAAGTAAAGTGTTTCCCTGAATCCAGTGAGCTGCTGCAGCAATAATCAAACCCAAAGAGTGGATTATGAAAACACCAACTTAGAGTGGTTGGTCAGAAATTTTACAGTTGATAGCTAGTCAGACATGAGCAGAGCAGGAAAGGAGTCCCCCACAAACCCACACACACACCAGGAATGTCAGGCAACCATCAGATGATGGTCAGGTAATTATTAAACCGACTCTCTAAAATAATAATGGGTTGCAGTCAGAGCCAAGGAAAGGCAGTTTTCAATGGTTAGAAAACCCTGAAGCTGGTGATCAGAAGCTTCCTGATAAGATCTCAAGAGTTGGGCAAGTGGGTTCAAGCATGTTCACTAAGAGACAAAATGATGGAGTCTGTGTATGACCTTCCAGAAGCATTCGGCTGGTAAGGGAAGAATGCTTCAGGTGAGCATGTGTACAACTTCAGTAATCACACTGCATATGCTTCCCCTCCCAAGCACTGGCTAGCGACTGTGCATGTGGACGGTCCACCCCCAAGGCAAGAATGCTACACCCTGGAAATATGCCAACATATAAAATCCCAAGTTAAAAGGTGAAGCCATGCACTTGATCTCTCAAGTCACCTGCTTGGGCCTCTTCCAAGTGTACTTTTCCTTTCATGCCTGCTCTAAAACTTTTTAATAAACTTTCACTCCTGCTCTAAAACTTGCCTCAGTCTCTCCTTCTGCTTTATGCTACCCAGTCAAATTCTTTCATCTGAGGAGGCAAGAATTGAGGTTGCTGCAGGCTTGTACACGTAACAGAAGCATGGCTTGTGATTGGCATCCGAAGTGTGGCAAAGTCTTTTGAGACTGAGCTCTTAGTCTGTGGGATCTGACACTATTTCCAGGCAGATAGTGTCAGAATTGAATTGAATTATAGGGCACCCAGCTGGTATCTGTTGGAGACTTGCTTGGTGTGTGGAGAAAATCTTCCACACATCTGGCCACAGAAATGTTCTGTGCTGTATTGAGTAAGCACAAGAGAGTAGGAAAGAAATCTCTTTTTGTATCTCTCAGAATCATTTTATTACATTCTACAATTAAGACTATCTTCCCATACCTACTTGATAATTTGAATGATTTTCTGGTTTGGTTTGCTAATATTTTATTTAGAATTTGCCATGTATGTTATTAAGTGAATTATCCTACAATTTTTCTTTCTTTTCTGGTTTTATGATCGAGGTTATATATTAGGAAACTTTTCCATTATTTCTCTTCCTTAAAATATTTTTCATAAGATAGGGATCACCGGCTGGGCTCTGTGATTCATGCCTGCAATCTCAGAACTTTGGGAGGCTGAGGCAGGCAGGAGTTTAAGACCAACCTGGCCAACATGGTGGAAAGAAAGAAAG
>NW_012109253.1:159705-178946 GCF_000951045.1 Mandrillus leucophaeus
AGAGAAAAAGAAAGAAAAGAAAAAGAAAGAAAAAGAAAAGAAAGGAAAGAAAGGGAGAAAGAAAAAGAGAGAGAAAGAAAGAGAAAGAAAAGAAAGAGAAAGAAAAAGAAAGAAAAAGAAAGAAAAGAGAAAGCAAGCAAGCAAGCAAGGAAGCAAGCAATCAAGCTAGCTAGCTCACAAATTTTTAAAAATTATAAAAGCTTCCTATGGTTAGAAATTAAGCTATGTAATTATTTGGATATATAATTTAATTTTTTATTACTGTATTCTGTATCTGTGAATTTGCTTACTCATTAAAACTTGTTTATAATCCCCAAATCAATACTCAGTGTTTTTGCTGTATTCAAAAAAATATGCAGAGCAGTGAAAAATGTGAGTACCCCAACACACATGGTTCCATCTGAGGTCAAAGAGTAAATCTCTGCCTTCATGTTTTAGCTGTCACACTGTAAACAAGTGTCCTTTTTGTAGTCTATTTATTGCCACATTTTTCTCATTTTTGTGCTTTTAGTTGATGATTTTGGTACTTAAAATAACCCCTAAGTGTGGTACTGAAGTTCTGTCTAGTATTCCCAAGCATGAGAAGGCTGTGATGTGCTTAATGGAGAAAATGTATTTAGTCCAGACATGTTACAGTGTTGTTAGCTCTGAGTTCGATTCTAATTAATCACAATGTATGTTAAATAACAGTGTATTTAAACAGAAATACATGTTAAACAAGATATACATTAATCAGGTGGTAAAAATGTGACTAGAGGCTCACCAAAACTTATCCTTTTATTTCCACTATAACAATGGTTTGTATTTACTAATTCAATGTTTGTGGTGACTTACTAGACCATAACTACTATAAATAATGACACTTAACTGCATGTTAAAGTACTGATTCAATTTATTTAATGATTATAGGTCCAGTAGGTTTTTTGTTTCTTTGTAAATCACTGTTCTTAATTTAAATTTATTTTGAAAATTGTTCATTTCATAAATGTTTTTGCCACTGTAGAGATTTTTTTAAATTTCTACAATATCTGTGTTCATGTCCTCTTTTCCCTTCCTAAAATTGTCCAGTTTTGCTCTTTCTCTTTTTTCACTGATAAACCTTACCAGGTTATTTGCCTATACTGTTTTAAATCTTTTGATTGGTTTTGTAAAACCTTTCAATTTTCCTTTTCTTTCACATTTTATTAACATCTCTTTTACCTTATTCCTTCTACTTATTTAACTCCTCATCATTTTTAATTTTCCAAGCTTGTAGGTTAAATATTGTGTCTCTTTATTTGTGTTTACTAATATATAAATTTAAATATAAAAACAGTCATGTTTTTATTTCACAAATATTTTATTTCCCATGTCATTTAATTCTAATGATGGGCTCAGAACATGCTAATCTAGATATGGCACTTTGGGATACTATTTTAAGCTAAAAATTTTTTAGAAAACTGCAGAAGTAAAAGGGTCTCTCTGACCTTCTCCCACCCTTCTCCCCTGAAGCAGATCGAAAGACCTAGAAAGAATTTTCTAACCTTTCCCTGAAGCAGGGCATAAGACCTTCACATGATATCTAACCAGAGGTAAAGGAATATCTTTATTTCTAAAGACAATGGAGCACAGAAAATAATCTGAACAAATAGGCATTACTAAGTTCCCTTCATTTATTGCCATCGGATCACAATCTATTTGTTCAACCATATTTTTCCATGACTGCTCACTCTTCATCAAACTTAAGCATAAAAATACACAGATTTCTACTTCTTTGGGTCTTCATTTTCTTATGAAGCTTCCTGTATCACATAAAACTTACATTCAATAAATTTGTATATAACTTTGTAATTAAATATATTTGTATGTATGCCTTGTTAATCTGTCTTTTGTTATATGTGTCTTCACTGTAAACCTTCTAAATAAGTGACAAAAAAAACCTTTCTTTCCCTACAATAATTATTTATAATTCACAGTATAATTTTTTTGGTTTAGGAATTTTTACCAAAGTGTTGAGTTTTTGTTTACTTTATATTCCAAAAATATAGGCATTGCAATTTTCTTCTTTTTCTAATTTCCAAATTTACTACATTGAGGTTATAAAACAAAGAATGAAAAATTATAATTTTGCAAATACTTATTTGGGGTTCTTTATGTGGACATCTTGATAAATGCTCTATGTTTGCTGGAAATGAGTGAACATTTTCTATGAATGCTAGGTTCTATATTCATCAAATCCAACTTATTAATTATATTCTTTAAATTTTTATTATTCCCAATTGTTTTTGTCTGTTTTGTCATTCGTTGTCAAAAAGAAGTATTTTAAAACCACCCATTAAGATGTATAATTTATTCATGATCTTCCTATTTCTGTTCATTATATATCTTTTACCCTGAGGTTAGGTTTTAAAGAACATAAGTTTTCAGGATCTTTATATCTTTGTGATACATTGTTCCTGTTTATTAATAAGAAATTATCTTTTTTGTTCCTAGTGATGCTTTAAAAAAAATCTTACCATTAATACTCCTTCTGCCTTTGGTTAGCTTTTGTCTAAAGTAGGTGCTACCTTCAAGTTCTAAAACGGCAGTATGAGAGCAAGCTGGCTTTACTACCCTTCATAGAAAACTGAAAAGAATTATACAGTGCTAAGATTATCACCAGCAATATACCAGAACTCAAATATGAAGATAAGACAGTTCCTGAGACCACAGAGAAGTGGAAAAACTCTAAGCCAACAGAAAGAGACTTAGACTTCCATATTCACAGCAATCTTCCTGCAATCCACCTGACACTAAGTGCAAAGACAATTTCCTTTCAATTCATAGTTTCTACACTGGAAAAAGTGAGATCGATGTGGACAAGCAGCATTTTGGCTTCCCTGGCAGAAGATACGTTCATGCCTCAACCCACAGGAAACACTGGCAGTGTCTAGAGGGAAGAATATCCTTGAGGATAGCCAGGGACACAGGGTGGGACTATCATTCCTAGCTCCAGAAATAGTGTGCTGTAATTCAGTCAAAGATGATGCCAAAACACAGTGGCTGTTCAGCAGCACCATATAGTAGGAGGTTTGTTACACAGGTCCCCAGGGCATGGACCCCTAGTCAGCCTACTCGCACTTTTGGGATATCTCCTTTGGAACCTCCCCAGTTTGGGATGGGTGGCACTTTCACTATTTGCTAGAACAAAATCAAGCCTGGGCTTAATGCACCATCTAGTGCCAAAAAGTAGGCAGCCACCTAGTGGGGGAAATAAAAGAAAAAAGAATATCAACAGGTAAAGTGTGAAGAATCTTTAAGCAAATATATCCTCCCAAAATCAAAACAAGTCAGACAGAGAAGACTGGAATAAATAATTAATCCTTCAATCCAAAGACATAGTTGTACTTCCACAAAAAACAACAGCAAACAAGGAACCATGGCCTCCTCAAATGGACAAAACAAGGAACTAGTGACTGACACTAACAAAGCAGTCACATGTGAACTCTCTTATCAAGAATTCAGAACAGCAGTTTTAAAGAAACTCAGTGATCTCTAACGTAACACAGAAAAGCAATTCAAAACATATTAAGAAATGAAATACATATGCTGAACTTAAGAATTCATTAGAGGCTCTCAATAGCAGAATGTATCAAATAGAAGAAAGAATCAGTGAGATAAAAGAAAGGTTATTTCAAAATACTCAGCAGAGAGAAAAACAATGAAAAAAATGAAGATTGCCTAAGAGATATAGAAAGTTACCTCAAAAGGCCAAATCTAAGAATTATTTGTGTTCAAGATAGAATTGAGCAAAAGGAAAGGGTACAAAACTTGTTCAAAGAAGTAATAACCAAAAAATGTTTCAAAACTTGGGAAAGAATTAAATATCCAGGTACAGGAAAGTCAGAAAACAACAAAGAGATTTAATCCAAATAAGACTACCCCAAGGTATTTAATCGTCAAATACTCAAAGGTAAGGACAAAGAGAGGATTCTAAAAGCAGCAAGTGAAAAGAAGCAAATAACACATAAAGGAGCACCAATTCATCTGGCCACAAACACGATAAAAATCATACAGCCCATGAGGGAATGGGACAATATTTTCAAAATGCTGAAAAGAAAACAACAACAACAACAAAAAAAACCTGCCATCCAAGAATACAGTCTCCAGCAAAGCTATTCTTCAAAAAAGGAGAGACAAAATCTTTCTCAGAAAAACAAAAGCCAAGAGAATTTACCACTACCAGACTCATTTTACAATAAATGATAAAGGGAGTTCTTCATTCTGAAAGTAAAAAAGTGCTAACATGCAAAGTAAAACATTCAAAGATGTAAAACCTATTGGCAAAATTAAGTACACAGATAAAACCAAAATACTCTAATGTTGTAATTGTGGTGTTCAATCCAGTCATAATTCTAGTATGAAGCCCAATAAACAAATCTATCAAAAACAATCATACCTACACCCGCCTGTTAAGAGATAGGCAAAATTAAAATGTGTAAATTAAAACAACATAAAGTCAAAATGAGGAAGGGATGCAATTAAAGTTTTAAAAGTTTTCCTTTTTTTTTCTTTGTTTCCATTTTTTTCTTTGTTAGCTAAGTTGTTATCTGCTTAAGATAACTTGTTATATCTATATGATGTTTTTTGTAATCCTCATGGTAACCACAATGCAAAAACCTACAATGGATTCATTAAAAATGAAAAGCAATGAATTAAAACATACTGTCAGAGAAAAATCACTTAACCACAAAAGAAGATAGTAAGAAAGGAAGTGAGAAGAAATAACCCAGAAAACAAACAACAAAATGGCAGTAGTAATTCTCTACTTATCATAATGGCAATGAAAGTAAATGGACTTATTCTCCAATTAAAAGGCACAGAGTGGCTGAATGGATTAAAACAAACAAATAAGACCTAACTATGTGCTGCCTACAAGAAAGCAACGTTGCTTATACGGATACACATAGACTGAAACTAAAGAAGTGGAAAAAGATATTCCATGCAAAAGGAAACCCAAAAAAGCAGGAGTAACTATACTTATATCAAATAACGAGACTACAAATCAGAACTGCAAAAATGAGACCAAGAAGGTCACTATTTAATGACAAACGAAGGAATTCAGGAGGATGATGTAACAATTATAACTGCCTATGCATACAATACCAAGTATATAAAGCAAATATTAATAAACTTAAAGGGAGAGATAGGCTGCAATCCAATAATAGTAAGGAATTTCAACACCCCACTCTCCCTAATAGATAGATCATCCAGACAGATAATGAACAAAGAAACATTGGCATTAAATTACACACTAGACCTAATAGGCTGAACTGACATTTACAGAACATTTCACTCAGCTGCTGCAGAATACACATTCTGTTCATCAGCACATGGAACATTCTTCAGAATAGATCATGTTTTAATCCACAAAACAAGTCTCAACAGATTTTTAAAAATACACTGTCTTTTCTGACCACAGTGAAATAAAACTAGAAATCAATAACCAGTAAAACTTCAGAAATCACACAAACACATGGAAATTTAACATATGCTCCTGAATAACCAATGGGCAAATGAAATTAAGAAGAAAATTTTAAAATTTCTTAACATGAATGAAAATGGAAACACAACATACCAAAATCTATGGGATACATCAAAGGCAATATGAAAAGGCAAGTTTATAGCAATAAACACCTATATCAAAACAGTAAAAAGACCTGGAATAAGCAACCTACTGAAACACCTCAGGGAACTAGAAAAGCAAGAACAAACCAAACACAAAATTAGTAGAAGGATAAAATAGTAATAAATATTAGAGCAGAAATAAAATTGTAATAAAAATACAGATTAAATGAAAAGTCGGTTTTCTGAAAAGTTAAACGAAATCAATAAATCTTCAGCTAGATTAAGAAAAAAAGAGAAAAGATACAAATAAATAAAATCAGAAATGAAAATGCAGACCTAACAACTGAGAACACAGAAATATAAAGACTCATTAGAGCCTATTACCATAAACTCAAACAAATTGGAGAATTTAGAAAAAAATTGATAAATTCCTAGATGTATGCAATTTCCCAAGAAAGAACCATGAAGAAATACAAAACTTCAACAAACCAATACTGAATAATGAGATTAAAGTTGTAATAAAAAAAAAAAAATCCCATCAAAGAAAAGCCCAGAACCTGGTGGCTTCACTGCTGCATTCTACCAAACATTTTGCAATTGGGCAATAAAAAGAAAAAAAGGCATCCAAATTCGAAAGAAAGAAGTCAAATTAGCCTTTTTCACAGATGACATAATCTCATATTTAGAAAAACCTAAAGACTCCACCAAGAAACTCTTTGAACTGACAAATTCACTAAGTTGCAGGATGCAAAATCAACTTATAAAAATCAGTGGCATTTATATAAGCTAACAATGAAATATCTGAAAAGGATGTCATGAGAGCAATCCTATTTACAAAAGTTATAAAGAATATAAGCTACCCAGGAATCGATTTAACCAAAGTAGTGACAGACTTGAGAAGGAAAATTATTATAAAACACTGGTAAGATAAATTGAAGAAGAAGGAGGCAGAACAAGATGTCCAAAAAGAAGCCACCACTGAACGTCTTCCCCAGAAGAACACCAAGTTAACAACTATCTTCACAAAAAAGTCTTCTTCTAAACCAAAAATCAGGTGAATGATAACAGTATCTGGTTTTAACTTCATTCACGGAAAGAATGAAGGGGAGAAGAGACAGTCTTAAATTTCCTATGCCACCCTCCCCATCACCCTGCAGCAGCCATGTGGTGCAGAGTATCTGTGCACTAGAGGGAGGGAAGTGAAGTGATTGTGGAACTTCACATTGGAACTCAATGCTCCCCTGTCCCAGCAAAAATAACACTGGGTAGAACTTAATAAACACCCACAAAACGAACAGTTAGGCCAGCCCTAGCCAGAGGGGGATCATCTATCCTAGCTCTCTGAATTTGAGTTCCAGCAAGCCTCACTACCTTGGGCTAAACTGTTCTGGGATCCTAAATAAACTAGAAAGTCAGTCTAGGCTACAAGAACTGCAACTGCTAGACAAGTTGTAATGCTGTGCTGGGTTGAGATCCAGTGGACTTGAGGGGCACATGGCCTAGTGAAACACCAGCTGGAGTGGCCAATGGAGTGCTTGTACCAACGTTCCCCCAACCCCAGGCAGCACAGCTTACGGCTCTGAAAGAGAATCCTTCCTTCCACTGGGAGAGAAGAGAAGCAAGAGTAAAGAGAAATTTAACTTGCAACTTGGATACCATCTCAGTCACAGTAAAATAGGAACCAGACAGTCATGAGACCGCATTTCAGGCCCTAGATCTGGATGAAATTCCTAGCACACCCTGGGCCAGAAGAGAACCCACTACCTTAAAGGAAAGGATCCAGTCCTGGTAGGAGTAGTTACCTACTGGCTAAAAAGCCCCTGGTCCTTGAATTAGCAGCAGCAGTAACCAGGTAGGACATGCCATGGGTCGTGAACAAGAATCTGAACATGCTCTCTACAAGGAAGGCGTGACCCATCGTATTTCCAGATGTAGTGGCTCTTTCTGCATAAGTAAAATAAATGCATAAAGAGACTCTTCCTGCATAAGTAAAAAGGATTTTTGTCTTCTACCTTAGGTACCAGCTCTGACAGAGTGGGGTAGAACATAAAGTGGGCTTGTGCAGTCTCTAATTTAAGGACTTGGCTCTTGGATGACATTTTTGGACCTGACCTGGGCAGAAGGGAGCCCACTTCCCTGAAGTGTAAGTCCCAGGCCTGGCAGCATTCACCACAAGCTGACTAAAATACCCATGGCCTTTGAGCGAACATCAGTGGTGGCCTGGCAGTAGCCCCCATGATCCTATGGTGGTGTGGCCATGGAGAGAAACTCCTCTGCCTGTGGAAAGAGCAAGGAAGAGTAGGAAGAACTTTGTTTTGTGGTTTGAGTGCCAGCTCATCTGCAGTAGAATAGAGTACCAGGTAGATTCCAGGGCCTGGCTCCTGGCAGGCATTTCTGGGCCTTTTTACTACCCAGGAGAACTTGTCACCCTGAAGGGAAGGACACAAGACTAGCTGACTTTGTCACCTGATAATTGTAGAGCCCTAGATTCTTGAGCAAATATGGGCAGTAGTCAGATAGTGGTTACAGCAGGACTTGGTCAAGATCCAGTGTTATGCTGGCTTCAGGCCTGACCCAGCACAGTCCCAGTGGCAGTGGCCACTTGGGTGCTTGTGTCACCCTTCCCCCAGCATCAGATAGTTCAGTACAGAAATAGAGAGAGAGACTCCCTTTGTCTTGGAGAAAGTAAGGGAATAGAACAAGATTCTCTTTTTGGTAATCCAGATAATTCTTTATGATCTTATTCAAGACCACAAAGGTGTACCTCTATAGGTCTGAAACAGCCATATCATTACTGGTCTTGGGGTGCTCCCTAATGCAGATATGGCCACATTGACCAAAAACTGCAATGATCACAACATCCAAGTCCCTATGAGTACCTGGAAAGACTTCTGAAGAAGGATGGGTACAAACAAGCCAAGATTGTGAAGACTACAATGAATACCTAACTCTTCAATGCCCTGACACCAGAAACCATCTGCAAGCATCAAGACCATCTAGAAAAACAAGATTTCACCAAATGGACTGAGTAAGGCACCAGGGACCAACCCAGAGAGACAGAGATATGTGACCTTTCAGACAGAGAACTCAGAATAGCTGTTTTGAGAAAACTCAGTGAAATTCAAAACAACACAGAGAATGAATTCAAAATTCTATCAGATACATTTAACAAAGAGATTGAATTAAAAATCAAGCAGAAAGTCAAGAATTCAAAAGTGCAATCAACATACTGAAGGATGCATCAGAGTCTCTTAACAGTGGAATTGATGAAGCAGGAGAAATAATTATTGAGCTTGAAGACAGGCTATTTGAAAATGCACTGCCAGAGGAGACAAAAGAAAAAAGAATGAAAAAAAAAATTAAGCAATGTTGAGACTCGGGAACATGGTAGATAGAGGCAGGGCTGACATGCAACTTCCATTTGGATGGATGGAACAGTGTGTGGAGTCCTCGGCTGTGCACTTTTGCTTCAGGAACAAATGCAGGAGCATACCAGGAAAACTAAGAATTCACAGATTCTTTAAGTAAAAAAGCAGCAAGCCACTGCCAATTCCATGAGACAGGCAAAAAACTGTGAGTTCCCAAGGTGTGAGAGGGGGGAAAACCTGCCTGTGAGCACATGTCCCCACTGGGAAACCCAAAAATCCAGATTACAAGAGAAGGATTTAACATTACCTAGAGCTAAAATGAATTTAGAATAAAATATAAAACTAGAAGCAGCAGTGGAAGAAGCCGAAGCAGGGAAGCCATCCCTGACTATATCTCATGGGGGCACTGGGGAAAGGCAGCTGGTGGAATTTGGGAGGGGTTACAAGGTGAAAGAAACTTCCAACTGAACTTTGTAATAATTTTGACTGTGTAAAAACTCTTTTGAGCATAATTTGGGGGTGAATGGGAACTGCTCCAGAAAGAAGGGCAAGAGTAGTGGCAGACAGTGTGGGCAGACAGGAAGGGGCATGGCCTGAAAGCTATGTTTGCTTTCTCAGCAGGAAAATTTATAGCCTGGGGCTAGGTCTTAGTCCACACACAGGCTGCCTGGATATAAACTCGGCTCTGTTAGTGGGGCACGGCAGGAGCAAGACCAGCCTTACCAACTGCATGGGAGATGGGTGAGGCCCATTGCTATGGCTTTTCCCCAATTCCCTGGGGACAGAGGCAGCCATAATCCCCTCTGGAACCTCACTGGCTTAAGAACTATGCCTCCATGCCACACAGTGGCCACAGAAAGGTCTGCCCAAGGAGTGTCTGAGTTCAGACCTGCCAAACCCTGCCCCTACCCCTGATGGTATTTCTCTACCTGCCCTGGTAGCCAATCACAAAAGACATAAACTCTTGGGAGCTTTATGACCCCACCCATTGCCTGAGAAACCCAGATACTTATCCTGGCCAACTTAGCGCAGTTTATGTCCCCCTTCCACTATTAGAGCTAGTGCTCCCTTAAAAGTGCCACCTTGGCCAGGCATGTTGGCTCATGCCTGTAATCCCAGCACTTTGGGAAGCCAAGGTGGGGTGGATCATAAGGTCAAGAGATTGAGACCATCCTGGCCAATATGGTGAAATCCTGTCTCCACTAAAAATACAAAAATTAGCTGAGTGTGGTGGCGTGCACCTGTAGTCCCACCTACTCGGGATGCTGAGGTTGGAGAATCACTTAAACCCAGGAGGCAGAGGTTGTAGTGAGCCGAAATGGCACCACTGCACTCCAGCCTGGCAAGAGAGAGACTCCGTCTCAAAAAAAAAAAAAAAAAAAAAGTGCCACCTCCTGGCTGGAGGCCAACCAACTCAGGATGTGACAGCAACTCATGACAGAATAACCCTGTTCCAAGGAAGGAGAAAAACAACAGCTAATTCCACTGCCTGCAACATCTTGGCTAACTGGTGGCCCTGAATCTGTCTACATGACAACTTCACTGCTAACATAACCAGCATTCAAGAAAGCCAGCACACTAAACATATCTACAATCAAGGACTCTCAGAGAGTTCAGTTCACTCCCCTGCCACCTCCATGAGAGCAGGTGCTAGTATCCATGGCTGGGAGACCTGAAGATGGATTGAATTATATATCCTTTAGCAGACATTCCCCAGTACCAGCTCAGAGCCTGATAACCCTGTTAGGTGGCTAGATCCAGAAGAACAACCACCACCACTGCAATCTGGCTCACAGGAAGCCCTGTCCCTAGGAGAAAGAGTGCACCACATCAAGGGACCACCCATGGGACAAAAGAATCTGAACAGCAGCCCTTGAGTTATAGATTTTCCACTGACATAGTCTACCTAAATGAGAAGGAATCAGAAAAGTAATTCTGTTAAAATGACAAAAGAAGGTTCTATAAAGACCCCCTAGAGACCACTGTAGCTTCCCAACAATGGATCAAACTAAGAAGAAATATCTGAATTGCCAGATAAATAACTCAAAAGGTTGATTATTAAGCTACTCAAGGAGATACCAGAGAAAGGTGAAAACTAACTTTAAAAAAAAAAAAATGAATACAGGATATGGATGAAAACTGCTCCAGAGAAATAGAGATCATAAAGAAAAAAAAAATCACAACTTCTGGAAATGAAAGACACCCTTGAAGAAATACAAATGCACTGGATAGTTTCTACAATAGATTTCAAATAGGTAGACAAAAGAACTTCAGAGTTCTCAAAAACAAGGCTTTTGAGTTAACCCAATCATACAAAGGCAAAGACAAAAGAATCTTAAAAAAAAAAAAAAAGTCTCCAAAAAATTGGGGATTATGTTAAATGGTCAAATCTCAGAATAATTGGTGTTCTTGAGGAAGAAGAGAAATCTAAAGGTTTGGAAAACATATTTGAGGGAATAAAGAATATTTCCCTAGCCTTGCTAAAGACCTAGATATCAAAATACAGGAAGCTCAAAGAACACCTGGGAAATTCATTGCTAAAAGATCATCACCCAGGCACATAGTCTTCAGATTATCTACAGCCAAGATGAAGGAAAAAAATCTTAAGAGCTGTGAGACAAAATCACTCGATAACCTATAAAGGAAAACCTATTAGATTAACAGCAAATTTCTCAGCAGAAACCCGACAAGCCAGAAGGAATTGGGGTCCTATCTTTAACCTCCTCAAACAATAAATTATCAGCCAAGAATTTTGTATCCAGCGTAACTAGGCTTCATAAATGAAGGATAAATAAAGTCTTTCAGACAGACAAATTCTCAGAGAATTTGTCACTACCAAGCCAGCACTATAAGAACTGGTAAAAAGAGTTCTAAGTCTTGAAACAAAACCTTGAAATACAACAAAATATAACCTTCTTAAAGCATAAATCTCACAGGGCCTATAGAACAATAATACAAAGAAAAAATAAAAAACAAGGTATTCAGGCAACAACTAGCACAATGAATAAAACAGCATCTCACATCTCAATACTAACTTTGAATGTAAATGGCCTAAATCTTCCACTTGGATACGGAATGGCGGCATGGATACAAATCTACCAACCAAGTATCTGCTGTCTTCAAGAAAAAAGTGGGTCATGGACAAAGACTGCAGTGTCAGAACCTGAAAAGCCAGCACACACCTGAACATGGATATTGAGAATGACGTATATTAGAGTGCAAAGGGCTCATTTTAATCAATAATCAGTCACAAGGTATGTTGATGAGTTGGCCTGAGTTAAAAGCAGAGCAGACACCAAACATTTTTAATCTCATTATCTCCCTTATAAATGTCTTAAACTTTTAAACAGAAATTAATTTTCATTTCTGGTGTTATTTTGATTAACTTGTTCATAGAAAAGCAAAAAGAACAATGATGATTTTATATAATTTTTAGGAATTACTTATTAGTTTAATAAATCTTAAAGAGCTGCAGTTGTTTCTTTAAAATACTGTATAAGTAGCCCTTGCTTCACACAGTCATGTGGCATCATAAAAATGATCATGCAAGCTGAAACTGTGCAAACCATCTTAACAATCAATGAGAAAAATTGCAACTGTCTGTGGCCTTTTAAAATCTTTATCAAAACATTGAAAACTCTTTTCTTATTAGTTATGAATGTATAGGGAAATACAAAATAGTGAACCCAATATGTATTTAATACAGAGTAACTTAAAACATGAGAAACATGATTTCTTTTTTGTAAAAACTTACTGAGAATAGTGCAAAACAGTGCTTGCCTTCCTCTCATTTCATAATTCTTCATATGAATCAATCATCCTTGTTATGCCTTGGCAAATTGTCATATTCCTTTCCAACTTTGGATCGGCTTCCAAAATTTTATGCTTTGTGCTTTCCATGTCATGAAACATCTCTAAGAGTGGCTTTAATGTGAAGTTGTTTTTGCCAGTGTCAATTCTTCTGGAACATATTTATCCTTTAATCACGGCCACTTTCCCCATTATGTTGGTAAGTTCACCTCTTGCTTTGCTCAAGCTCTATATCTAGTGTCTCAAATGATGGCCTTATCAACATTTTCACATCAGGTATTTCTTCTATAACTCTGTTTACATTATCCTCACATTTCAATATTTTCACTTTTGTTTCTCTGGTGCGCATTCATCTTTGTTAGCCAATTTCCTCTTTATCCATTCTTATAAAATGCCACATGATTTCATTAACTAGAGACAAATACAACAAAACACTTTGCTGTTTGTGAGTGAACCAAATAACAGTAGTGCAGTAACTATTAATCACCCAATTTTGGAAGAAGTGATGTGGTTGGTCATATATCATGTTGAACATCATCTTTTATTTGCATTTTGATTTGTGAACTGAAGAGCTAGCAGCCAAGTTTGTACCTTATGTGATTACTTGCAGTTAACATACATTGACAATTGAAATTTTAACCATGTTTTTGAGGGACAGACACTATTTAACTAACTGGTAACTGTGATTTATGTATGTCTGAGCAACGCAAAGTGCTACCTGTATCTGTTGTTCTCATTATACAATATATGCATGCTACAAAATTTAGGGAATACAAAATATGTATAATAAAAAGTAATTTTCCTTCTACCCCAGTCTCTTGGCCCCTCACCACTCAAATAATTCCTCCAAGTACATTTTTCTAGAAGCATCCTTCACATAGGCAAACATACATATCTCTGTGTATATAATAGCATAATATATACACATAATAGCATTTTTCTTGTTCTAAACCTACCTTTGAGAGAATTCCACTTAAGTACTTATTCTTATCTTTCATATAGTTGCATATAATAAATTGTTTATACATTATCTTGAAGAGAAAAATTATAATTTGACCAATTGCTTAATGATAAATATTTATATATTCTCCATTTTAAAATCAAAATTTAACAATAATAGGCCAGGTATGGTGGTTCATGCCAGTAATTCCAGCACCTTGAGAGGCCAAGGCAGGAGGATCTCGTGAGGCCAGAAGATCAAGCCCAGAATGGGCAACATAGTGAGATCCTGACTCTACAAAAAATTTTTAAAATTACCTTGGTGTGGTAGTCCTAGCTACTCAGGAGGCTGAGGCAGGAGGATCCTAACCAGTAGGATTAGATAGGAAGCCAAGGAATTATTTATTGGTAATAATCCACATTCAATATTCAATATTGAACATAAATACATTTGATTAATATCTTAGTCTGAAATAGATAGCTAGATAGACATAGATAGATAGATGACAGACAGATAGATATTCAGATTAGCCCATAAATTATGACAGTTGTCTTCCTTGCTAGTTTTCTTACACTCACATCATTGATGTTCTTTGCTCTTATTTCTCTGTAGTGAGCTTTCATGTTTGATGTTAAATCCTCCTTGACTTTCGGGAATGGGAAGTTACCACCCTTGGTCAGCTGCCTGACACCTTTCTGTGATTGCAACATTATATGAGATCTTCCTCACCTTAGACAGTTTGGCTGATACCCTCCTTTTCTTCAATGCCAGTCTCTCCCCATAAATCAACAAGCAGCAGAAATGTGTGTGACAAAAAAATTATGTTTTCCCTAAAGCCCAACTGAACCAAATTTCTGTTGCATTTAATTGTCACTGTATTTTTTAAATCCAGAATCTCTTGTCTGTTTCAATCAGCTATGCCATCAAGCTGCCTGTCAACCTATCTTCAGTGGGATATTTACATTATTTCTCTTGAAGATTTCTTTACATAAATATTTCCTTTCCTAATTTTGCGACACATTTTTCTCCTTACTTCTTTTTTAAACTCTGTTTCTTAAACTGAAAATCCCACTTTACTTTGGCACATTAAAAACAATTCAACAGATGTTGCATCCATTCATGTATGTTTTCTCTTTTTATTCGAGAATAGAGAACTGGCGGAGGAAGTGAATCTCTGTGGATCTGCACTTGGTGCTGGTATCATCAATGCCTTCCTCAGAGTGCACTTTCCCATCTGCAAGTCTCACTGTAGGCCAGCTGTTAGGAAGATACTAAATTATTTTATTGCATGTCACTTTTATGCCCATTCTTTACCTGGTGAAACTGAACAATGGCTCTTCTGTTCTTTATCAGTGTAAGTGTCTAAAAATATTGTCACTGGACTTATTGATACTGTGGACTTTTTGTTGTTCTTGTTTTGTTTGTCTTCTATATTCTGCGATGATTTCCCATCATGTCTGGGTATTTGATTTTCCTGGAAGAGAAAACAATCCCTGGAGAAAAATAATTCCTAGTTCAGAATTTTCCCACATTAAACTTTGCAAAAACTTGATAAGAGTTATGTATAATTTCGTCTATACTTAGTGTTTATGTGATTATAGTAAAGACTTTTCCAACTTAAGAGTATGTATAAAGAGCAACTAAATATCTGCATAAACAAAAATTCAACTTAACAGATGCTTCATCAGCTTGTCACTAAACATACACATGATTACATGAATTATTTTACATCACTCAACACATTTATTCAGTTTCCACTCCTCGACTAACACTTCAGTTAGGCACTTCAGGAATACAGAAGAACTGTAAGATTCCTTTTTTCAAGTGTGGAGCTTCTTAGTCAGTGTGACATAAATGAATATACTGTAACCAAGTAGAGAATAGCATTTATTTTTGGATATCTATATAAGGAGGATTTTCATTATAAGGTAGCAAAAACTGTAATTCAGTTGCCCAAAGCCTGTCATTTACCAATTTTTGGAGTAATGTGTCTTCCAATACGAAAACATGAAATGTAGTATAAAGAGCCAGTCTTCTTTGTCATTTTACTACAATACTTTCACATAATTAGTACTCTGTAAACACTGAATAAATGAAAGACTAATTGAATATATTTATGATTTAGATGTCATTGTACTAGTGTTCTATAAGAATTTACATAACTGTCATTCACAAAATCTGTTTTAAACATATGAATTAAAGTTTTACTTTTATCTTTGTTTTGAGTCATTCAATTAAGAACAGTAAAATAGATCCCTAATTTAAATATTTTTTAGAATTAGTTGCATCATAATAAAAAGAGTGGCCTTATCTTATACCTAACTCAGTGACTTCCACTTAATAAAATGTGTCTTAAACTAGTCCTGAAAGTTCAATAAAAGTTATTCTTAGATAGAAATACAAGGAAAGAGGTTTTCTGGAGCTCTTATGAACCCTCATTATTTACATGTGTAAATGAATGAAAACTCCAATCCTTGAAGAATTTATCTATCCTAGCTAAAGCTAAGAATGTTGAGAGAAAAACGAAGGTACATTCTTTAAACTTTCAAACTATGAAATGTAATTCATTTGTATCCTCAGAAGTCATTCATTCATTTGTGGGCCTTAAGTCACTTCAGAACTTACGATACTAGTAATAATTATAAGAATGCAAAACCAAACTCTTTCTAGCAAAATACAGATAAATATTGAAAAGTGGACAAGATTTTATTTCTGTTCTTAGAAAAAGTAAGGCTAGGTGTGGCTTAGACTGCAAGGGAGAATTTCCAGGTTTCAGAGCTTCATAGAAATGAACCTTAAACACAGAAAGAAGTCCTGTTTTTAGTGGAAGAAATTGTGCTATGTTATTGCCATAGTGCCTGCCTGGAGCTATTGAACAGGAACACTTTTTTTCATTCAAACAATGACTTCTAATAAAACCTAATAAAACGTAAAGCAGAACCTGAAATGTTTTCAAGCTGTGACTGGATGATTAACTTCAGCGATGATGTCAACAAGATTCCTAGATGGGTCAGACATTACACTTCCGGGATGATTTCCAAGGGCCTGTGGTAATTTGGTAGACCCCTCCCTCTTTTCATTAAAGTAATATTTTTATAACTTGAAACTATTTTAATTTGGACAATATTACTTAGTTTTTCAGTGAATGAATAGTCTGATCCAGTCAGAAAAGTCAGGTACCTTCATACTTAGAAAATATGTTCTTGGTTACGAATTGTACCCTTCATCCAGAAAACAGCCTTCAAATGTGGTCAGTTAAGATACATCCGCAAACACCTGTCTACGTTATTGAAAAGAAAACCCAAAGCACATGTTGCATCAGCAGTGGCATATTCACATATCAGACAGTTCATTCATAATTTGAGAAATATCTATTTAAAAACTAGACCCTAGGAGAGGGGAGGGATTGCATTGGGAGTTATACCTGATGTAAATGACGAGTTGATGGGTGCTGACGTGTTGATGGGTGCAGCACACCAACATGTCACAAGTATACATATGTAACAAACCTGCACATTGTGCACATGTACCCTAGAACTTAAAGTATAATAATAAAAAATAAATAAATAAATAAAAACAAAAAAATAAATAATAAAAACTAGACCCCAAATTTTCAGCCCTCTGAGAATTTTTATTCTAGTTAGTATTGAAAGTTAAAAAAGTTTTTAAAAACAGGTAGATAAATAATAAACAGCATGTTAAAACATGGCAGTGCTGTGGCAAACAACAATAGAGCTTGTTAAGAGGGTCAATGAGTTGTGGGGAGTGAGTTGCAATTCTAAATGGGAGATCAAAATAAATTTCACTGAAAGTATAACATTTAAATCAATACTTGTAGAGGAAAGAGTAAGCCATGCAAATGTACTGGAGAGTATGTTCTAAACAGAAGGAAGACCCAACACAAAGGACCTGAGGCAGAAGCCCACCTGGTGTGTTCAAAGACCACAAGAAGGCCAGTGTTACTGGAACAAAGGGAGAAAAATAAATTATTAATCCTGAAATGTGGTGAATTCAGAGATGCAGCAAGAAACCAGGCTATGTGAAGTCTTGTAAACCACTGAACTACCCAAGGTAATTTACAGATTCAATGCCATCCCCATCAAGCTACCAATGACTTTCTTCACAGAATTGGAAAACTACTTTAAAGTTCATATGGAACCAAAAAAGAGCCTTCACTGCCAAGACAATCCTAAGCCAAAAGAACAAAGCTGGAGTCATCACGCTACCTGACTTCAAACTATACTACAAGGCTGCAGTAACCAAAACAACATGGTACTGGTACCAAAACAGAGATAAGACCAATGGAACAGAACAGAGCCCTCAGAAATAATACCACACATCTAAAACCATCTGATCTTTGACAAACCTGACAAAAGCAGGAAATGGGGAAAGGATTCCCTATTTAATAAATGGTGCTGGGAAAACTGGCTAGCCATATGTAGAAAGCTGAAACTGGATCCCTTCCTTACATCTTATACAAAAGTTAATTCAAGATGGATTAAAGACTTAATTAAATGTTAGACCTAAAACCATAAAAACCCTAGAAGAAAACCTAGGCCATACCATTTAGGACATAGGCATGGGCAAGGACTTCTTCTCTAAAACACCAAAAGCAATAGCAACAAAAGCCAAATTGACAAATGGGATCTAATTAAACTAAAAAGCTTCTGCACAGCAAAAGAAACTACCATCAAAGTAAACAGGCAACCTACAGAATGGGAGAAATTTTTTGCAATCTACTCATCTGACAAAGAGCTAATATCCAGAATCTACCAAGAACTCAAACAAACTTACAAGAAAAAAAACAACCCCATCAAAAAGTGAGTGAAGGATATGAACAGACACTTCTCAAAAGAAGACATCTGTGCAGCCAACAGACACATAAAAAATGCTCATCATCACTGGCCATCAGAGAAATGCAAATCAAAACCATGATGAGATACCATCTCATACCAGTTAGAATGACAATCATTAAAAAGTCAGGAAACAACAAGTGTTGGAGAGGATGTGGAGAAACAGGAACACTTTTACACTGTTGGTGGGACTGTAAACTAGTTCAACCATTGTGGAAGACAGTGTGGCAGTTCCTCAAGGATCTAGAACTAGAAATACCATTTGACCCAGCCATCCCATTACTGGGTATATACCCAAAGGATTATAAATCATGCTATATAAAGACACATGCACACGTATGTTTATTGTGGCACTATTCATAATAGCAACAACTTGGAACCAACTCAAATGTCCATCAATGATAGACTGAATTAAGAAAATGTGGCACATATACACCATGGAATACCATGCAGCCATAAAAAAAAAGGATGAGTTCATGTCCTTTGTAGGGACATGGATGAAGCTGGAAACCATAATTCTCAGCAAACTATTGCAAGGACAAAAAAACAAACACTGCATGTTCTCACTCATAGGTGGGAATTGAACAATGAGAACACTTGGTCACAGGAAGGGGAACATCACACACCAGGGCCTGTTGTGGGGTGGGGGGAAGGAGGGATAGCATTGGAAGATATACCTAATGT
>NW_012109253.1:179279-185569 GCF_000951045.1 Mandrillus leucophaeus
AAAAAAAAAAAAAAAAAGTACCCTTGGTTTTACTCTAAGAGTAAAATGAAGCCATTACAAGATTTTGAGAAAGGGGATGATTTGATCTAACTTACTTTTTAATAGGTCTGGCTGGCCACTGTGTGTCGAACCAGTTCATTAAAATATCAATTAGTGGACATCAGTAATAATTAAATTCAAAGGCTGATACCAAAGCCTAATTCTACTTGATCTCTTTACATCACTAACCACATTTGAACATTGTCTGGGGACTGGAAAGACCCATGTGGCAAACTCAAACAGCATAGGCAATTGATGGGCATGCATTAAAGGAACTATTTACAAAGATATGGACAAGGTTAAATGAAACTAAGAGTCAATCATGAAATCATCCAAAGTTAGAAATAGCAGGGAGCTGTTACAACCCCTGGGTCAGAAGGGCAAGGTGAATGAATGGTTGTTGTCATAACTTAGGAGTAATTTCTGTAGCTGTAAGAGAGGATACTACAAGAGTCATGTCTCTAAGTAGGGTGCTGGAACAGTGAGCATCAAAGCTTTGAAGTGCAGATTTGTTCCAATGCTGTTGATACGTTACAGAATAATTTGAGTATAACCAAATTTGATGTTTTCTTATGCACAAATTCATATGTAGGAAATACTAGGTGAACAGACAAAATTGCAGAATTGAACCACACTGGGTAGGAATACATAAAACACATACATGCATTCACCTCAAATATCTCCCAGCTATCTCAGTTCATTGTGTGTGTTATGATTCACATCTATTCACATCTGGTGTTACAAATTTTCTTCCAATTTCAGATGACACTTTTTCTACCACTTCATAGTACCTCACAATCTGCAACCTTTCTAACACCCACAAGCACACTTCCAGTGCTCTTTAAGGTAAAGTACCATATTTATTGACATATTTATGAGTATTTCTTAAACATTTAACAAGTACAAAACTGTTCTGCAGCTTTTATTAGGTTCCCATCTTTGTGCGTATGTGTGTCACTAAGTTTTTGAATGTTGTGCCCCAATACCATTTTTTCCATAACTCTGTGGTTTTTACACACTGTGGTGATTTTTAGGAATTCATATGTCTTGGTAGAGTGAAACTAACTGTAAATACCACGTCCTCAATCACATTTCTCTTTCCAGTTTCTGCTGATGCCTCTTATGTAATGCCCAAAACCAACAGGAAGCCAGAGAAAAGAATCCCGCTGTTGTACTCCATAAAGGACAACCTCCTGGACATACTGCAAGGTGGAGAAGGGTGGAGAGTGGGTTTGAAAATGCAATGTGAAAGAATGCAGCACAGAAACCCTTTTTAGTTTAAAATATTCTCCTTTGATTGTTAGCACCTTGCTACTCAAAATGTGGTCCAAGGATCAACAGCGTTAGTATCTCCCGAGAGCATGTTAGAATAGCAGACTGTTGGGCCTTTCCACAGAACTACTGAATCAAAGTTTGCCTTGCAAAAAAAATTCCTCAGGTGATTCATATGCACATTAAAGTTTAAGCAGCACTGTTCTCAAATCTTATTGTATCGTCTCTTCTCCTATCTCTTACCTCCTTGGCAACTGTCTTGCTGTGCCTTTTCCTAATGCCTCTTTCTCTTCTTCCTCTACAAAAGTTTCAAATTTGTGACAGACCACAACTGGCCTGTAACTGGAAGAAATTTCAATGGTGGGTGAACTTTGGCTTCAGAAAGATCATTCTCATCTTGGTAGCTAGCTCCAAGGATACTACACAGAAGTAAAATAGCATCTATTCCCAAGAAACCAGGTCAAAATCATTAGAGTAAAGCTTAACTAATTCATGCTGACTCAAACAGAAAATACTGTGTAAATTTGCACAAAAAATAAAATAAAATGCTTGAGTCAATCATAATAACAAATTGACATTTGTTAATAAATTTATTTCACCTTTATAAAATAGTGATGCCTAAGAACCTTAGTTGACTACAAATTCTAGATTAGTTACATTTAGTAAATAACTTAATCTTTATGCTTTACTTTCCATACCTGCCAACTGAAAAAACAGTAATCTTCACACTCCCTGTCCCCCATCAGCTCTCCCAGAATATTCTCCCCATTACTATTCTCAAGTCCTTATAATTGTCTTTGACTCAATTCATTTTATTGATCTCACTTTTGGAAGCCAAATAATCACTGAATCTTAACAACTCTTTTTTTTCTCAATGCCCCATATCTTTTTCATTTTTTCCATTCTCATATAAATTTCTGGGCAATATCCTTATCACCAATTACCTTGGGATACACAAACAACCTCCTATGTCATCTTTCTAAATTTATTGTTTTCTTACATCAGTTAGTTCTACCCCAACTTTCAGGAGATCAACAATGCCTCCAGAGTAAATTAAAATTTATGACTATCCCCAGGCTAAAATTTACATTTCCTGATAATTTGGTCCCAAACTAGCATTCCAAATTTATATTGGAATCTGCATGATAGCCTTAGCAGCTCCATCTCCAACCACAGATGAGGTGACAGTCTCTATAGCTGCAGTCCTTACTATATATATAAACACACTGGAGAATCTCTAATTTCTACCTATTGCATGCCTATCTAAATCCTGCTCTCCAAAGAGACCAGCCCAGAAAACCATGTCCAAAGTACATGGTTGGTCACTTCTGGGCTGGTCTCTTTGACTTTCATTCGTATTTTGTTCTTGGTGCTATTTTCTGAGACATCCCTTGATGCTGTGTTTCATATTCACAGGTCAAAATCTTTCTTCCTTCAGGGCTCAATTCGGGAAAACCTTAGCTCACGTCAGTGTACCTGGACTATTTTTTGGTTGAGAGAGAGTCGCACAAATCTTATTTCTAGTTCATTCTAATTCTCTAATTCTCTAACCAAAATAGCTTCTCGAACGTTTTATCCCCCCGTAAAGTAAATATGCTCTCCTTTTCTCTCCAAATGTACAAATTGTATCCATTCTTCAAGAACCAGTTGGAATCCACTTTCTGCATAGGGATTCAATTCCATACCACTTCTGCAACACCAGTCAACCCTCATTTTTTCACTTCCAGATGTTTTTGTTTTCTGTATTAGTCTTTATTTTCAGTTAAGATTCCTACGGTTTAATGGCATTGGGCACACTTTTTCTGATTGCTTAACTCATGTTTATGCCTTACCTCCCTAACACGGCCAGGGACAAAGTCTAATTTTTTTACATGCCTTAGAAGTTTTTCTTGTATTCTATAATATTTGTTGATTGAAGCCATAACAAGTACTCTCATTTTTCTAATGGAAGAAGAGGTTTTTCTTAATGGAAAACATTTGGTAGGTTCTAGACACTGTGAAGGTTCATGCAAATACTACAAATGCTATCCACATGCTGACAGATTAACAATGCTTTTAAAAGTCACCATTAAGGATCCAATTCAAGTCTACCCACCATTAAGTTTCAATCCCACAGCAATTTCCTTTTCCAGTGTCCATTCTGTTCTCAGTTACGTTGTCTCTGTAATACTATTTAACTTTAACCATTAGAGAACAGGTTAAAATGGATCCATAATTAAATTGATCTCAAAAAGCTATTAATGCTGATTTTTATTACAATGCTTTCTATGTTAATATATATTCAATGTGTTCATCACTTGTCTGAAACATTATTCCACTGTATTAAACATACGTGTCAGACACATGTATATCTTACATAAATATTTAATTTTATATACATGTGTAAATAGAAAGCTATTTGCTTCTAATATGTTGTGGTGAGTTTTAATATAAGAAATGTTACAAAAGAGATTCCAATATTAATAAACTTAGAATGGTCAGTAAATTTAAGTGAATGGTCAAATATAGGATAGCAAGGGAAAGCCATTGCTGTACTCTCAAGTACTCACAGTTTAGAAGGCTGGATATGTAGAGAGACTATATTGTATGGCACCTCCCCACTCCCTCTCTCTCTTGCTCCCATTTTCACCATGTGACAAACCTCCTCACCTTCACCTTCTTCCATGATTGTAAGCTTCCTGAGGCCTCCCTAGAAGTCAAGCAGATGTCAACACCCTGCATCCTGTAAAGCCTGCAGACCTGTGAGGCAATTAAACTTCTTTTCTATATAAACTACCCAGTCTCATATATTTCTTTACAGCAATGGAAGAATGGCGGAAATTTGGTACTGAGGAGGGCATTGCTATAAAGATACCCGAGAATGTGAAAGCAACTTTGGAACTGGATAATGGGCAGAGCATGGAAGAGTTCAGAGGGCTCAGAAGAAGACAGGAAAGTTTGGAACTTCTTAGAGACTTGTTAAATAGTTGTGACCGAAATGCTGAGAGTGATATGAATGGTGAAGTCCAGGCTGCCAAGGTCTCAGATGGAAACGAGGAACTTACTGGAAACCGAAGCAAAAGTCACCCGTGGTATGCATTAGTAAAGCATTTGGTTACATTTTTTTTTTTCCCCTGGGGGTCTGTGGAAGTTTTTGACCTTCAAAGTGATGATTTAGAGTATCTGGCAGAAAAAATTTCTCAGCAGCAAAGTGTTCAAAATGTGGCTTGGCTGCTTCTAACCATCTATACTCATATGTGGGAATAGAGAAATGACCTAAAATCGGAACTTATTTTTAAGAGAAGCAGAGCATAAAAATTTGGAGAATCTGCAGCAAGAATTTGCAAAATTGTTGGGAGAGGAATTAAGTAGGCATCAAAACAACCTATAGCTAGAGAAATTTGCATAATTGAAAAAGAGCCAAGCGCTCTAATCCAAGGCAATAGGGGAAAGGCCTCAAAGGCATTTCAGAGACCTTCCCATCAGCCACTCACATCACAGGCCCAGAAGCCTAGTAAGAAACAATGGCTTTGTGGAGCAGGCCTAAGGCCTCACTGCCCTGTGCAGTCTGGGACATTGCTTCCCATACCCTGGCTGCTCCAACTCCAGCGAGTGCTCAAATGGGCCCAGGAACAGCTTGAACTGCTACTTTGGAGAATGCAAGACATAAGCGTTGGTAGCTTCTACATGGTGTTAAGCCTGCAGCTGCATAGAATGCAAGTATTAAGGAGGCTTAGCCTGCACTTAGATTTCAGAGGATGTATGTGAAAGCCTGGGTGTCCAGGTAGAAGCCTGTTACAGGGACAAAGCCCTCACAGAGAACCTCTACTAGGGCAGTGAGGAGGGGAAATGTGGGGTCAGAGCCCCCACACAGAGTTCTCACTGTGGTACTGCCTAGCGGAGCTGTGGAAAGGGGGCTACCCCTCCATATCCCAGAATAGTAGATCTACCAGCAGCTTGCACCCCATACCTGGAAAAGCCACAGGTACTGAACAAACTGTGAGAGCAGCCATAGGGACTGAACCCTGCAAAGCCACAGGGGCAGAGATGTCTAAAGCCTTGGCAGCCCTCCCCTTGCATTAATGTGCCCTGGATATGGAACTCAGAATCAAAGGAAATTATTTTGGAGCTTTAAGATTTAATGATTCCCCTGTTGGGTTTAAAACTTACACGGAGCCTGTAGACCTTCTCTTTTGTCTGATTTCTCCCTTTTGGAATGGAAATGTTTATCCAGTGCACGTGCCCCCATTATATCTTGGAAGTAATTGGCTTGTTTATTTCATAGGGTTATAAGTAGAAGGGACTTACCTTGTCTCCAGATAAGACTTTGGACTTTGGACTTCTGAGTTAATGCTAAAATGAGTTAAGACTTTGAGGGGACTATTGAGAAGAGATGATCGTATTTTGCAATGTGAGAAAGACATGAGATTTAGAGGATCCAGAGGTTGAATGATATAGTGTGGATATTCATCCCTAGCCAATCTCATGTTGAATTGTAATCCCCAGTGCTGAAAGTGGGGCCTAGTGGGAAGTGTTCGGGTTATGGGAGTGGATCCCTCATGGAATGGTGATGCCTTCACAATGGTGAGTAATTTCTTATGAGATTTGGTCATTTACAAAGTGTGTAGCATCTCCCCCCTCACTCAGCCTTGCTCACATTTTCACCATGTGACGTGTCTGTTCCCCCTTCACCTTCTAGAAGCCAAGCAGATGCCAGCACCATGCTTCTTGCAAAGCCTGTAGAACTGCGAGCCAATTAAGTGTATTTTCTTTATAAATTACCCAGTCTCATATATTTCTTGATAGCAATATATGATACATAGACCCAAAAAAAATCACTAAGAAAAACTTATTTTCCACATGGGTAACTAAACCTCAGCAAAAAATATTTAACATTTCTGATAATGAAAGAGGGAAAGAAAGAAAGAAAGAAAGAAAGAAAGAAAGAAAGAAAGAAAGAAAGAAAGAAAGAAAGAAAGAAAGAAAGAAAGAAAGAAAGA
>NW_012109253.1:185909-187401 GCF_000951045.1 Mandrillus leucophaeus
AAAGAAAAAGAAAGAAAGAGAAAAGAAAGAAAGAAAGAAAGAAAGAAAGAAAGAAAGAAAGAAAGAAAGAAAGAAAGAAAGAAAGAAAGAAGAAAGAAAGAAAACTGAAGGACTTGAGAAGAATTTTTTTGTAATTATTAAATAGAAAAAAAATGAAATATGGTAATATTCAGTACTGGTGAGACACATATGCCCCATAGAGTGAGAAAGACTTTCTCCTTGATTAAACTTTAGTCAGGCTTCTCTAAACCATCTCTAGACTAAGACTGGATCTGCAACTTCCCAAGCCCCATCGCACCGCCGTGCTTGCCAACCTGCATTGCCTAGTTTCAGCAAGAATCCTGCTCTCACTCAGAACCCCAAGTAAGCAGCTTTGAAGTCTTTCTCTTTACTTCTCCTGACTGGTTGATCAGGACTCCATTGACAGGTCCATCTCCTAAACCAGTGCTCCAAAGGACAGTCCATTTAAGCACAGTAAGCACAGGTTTTGATTCTTAAGATTCTCAGTATGCCCTCTGAAGCTGTATGAGAGTCCCAGGCTTAAAATTACCTGTTTGAGTAATAATATTCCGGATGGAAGTTTTCTCCCCTTCTTGTTTTTGGAGATGAACTTCCAGACTCCTGGCCTGGAATTTTCTCCTGGATCTTCATGAGTCCTTTCTGTTAGAAGCTGAATTAGAGTTCCAAGCAAACAAAACTGAGTTAGAGTCCTCAGCTTCTGTTTGCAAGGTACTATTAGTGAAGAACATGGGAGCTTTTAAGTCAGACTTCTCTCCCTTCTTGAACTCCTGCTACCTATATGCTCCCCGACTATGATACTAGCTCTTTCCTTTCTTGTTGGCATGATTTTATTAAGGATAATTTGAAACTTTAGTGATCTCTTTTGGAAATATAAGATCTCTCCAAACTGGCATCTCTAAGACCACTTCCTTCCTGTTACTTCTGTTCCTCTTTCTTCCTTTCACTATTTTTGATTTTCCCTGAATCCTTTAATATGTCTCTCTTCAGTCCCCCACCTCTTCTATCCCTGTGTCTGTCTCTGCCAGACTTTTCTCTGTCTACATCAGCCCCTCAACTCCCTATAATCACTGTAACTTTAGCTCTCTACCCTCACCAGGTGTTTCAAAAGATTCAGGAATACCCAAAAGTGACCACCTGAGGCTGAAAAGGGAACAAAAAGTCTGATAGAAAACAGATTGGATATTTTATCCCCTCGGATGGGATGCAGATACATCCACACAGTTATTTAATGTCCGTAAGTCACTTATCTAAAATTCAGTACACAAATCTATAAGATTACATATCAGGGTAAAATGAAAAGTCTTCAAAGTCACCTGCACAAATATTGGTAAGTTAGCCTGGCCAGGCGCGGTGGCTCCAGCCTGTAATCCCAGCACTTTGGGAGGCCGAGACGGGTGGATCACGAGGTCAGGAGATCGAGACCATCCTGGCTAACATGGTGAAACCCCCTCTCTACTAAAAAATACAAAAA
>NW_012109253.1:187661-190026 GCF_000951045.1 Mandrillus leucophaeus
GAGTCTGAAACTTCCTTCTTTCTCTCTTTCTCCCTCTCTTGCCATGTGATATGCCAGCTCCCACTTCATTTTCTGCCATTATTGTAACCTTCCTGACTTCCTGAGGCCTCACCAGAAGCAGGTGCTGGTACCATACTTGTATAGCCTACAGAACTGTGAACCAAAATAAACTTCTCTAGAAATTATCCAGTCTCAGGTATTCCTTTATAGCAATAGAAATGGACTAACACAGAAAAATGGCACTAAGGAATAGGGCATTACTATAAAAATACCTGAAAATGGGGAAGCAGCTTTGGAACTGGGTAACGGGCAGAGGTTGGAAGAGTTTGGAGGGCTCAGAAGAAGATAGGAAGATAGGGGAAAGTTTGGAACTTCTTAGAGATTTGTTAAATGTTTGTGACCAAAAAGAAGGCTTGGAAGCTTCACCCTAGATTTCAGAAGATATTTGGGAAAGCCCAGGTGTCCAGGCAGAAGCCTTCTGTAGAGGAAGAACTTCTACTAGGGCATACAAAGAGCTCCCTAATGGGACACTGCCAAAGGTATCTGTGGGAAGGTGGCCACCACCTTCCAAACCCCAGAATGGTAGACCCACCAGCAGCTTGTGCCCTGTGCCTTGAAAAACTGGAAGCACTCAACTCCAACCCATGAGACCTGCTGTGGGGACTGCACCCTGAAAAAACAAAAAAAAAACAAAACAAAAACAAAAACAAAAAAAACATCACACACACAACAAGTGTGTTTTTTGCTGTTTTTTACCTGCTTTAGTGTTCTATTTTCTGGATTTAAGTTCTGCAAAGTGGCAGAACTGTCCAAGGCCTTGGGAGCCCACCCTTTGCACCAGTATGCCCTGGAAGTGGGACATGGAGTCAAAGGAGATTATTTTGGAGCTTTAAGATTAAATAACTGCCCTGCTGGGTTTCAGAATTGTGTAGGGCCTGTTGCCTCTTTCTTTTGGCTGATTTCTCCCTTTTGGAATGGAAATGTTTACCTAATGCCTGTATCACCATTGCATCTTGGAAGTCAACTTAGATTGTTTTTTATTTAGCTCAAAATAGCTCAGAAGTGGGAGGAACTTGCCTTAAGTCGCAGATGAGACTCTGAACTTTGGACTTTGGAGTAATGCTAGAATGACTGAAGACTTTTGGAGACTATTGGAAAGAGATTATTATATTTTGAAATGATATGGTTTGGATGTTTTGTCCCCTCCAAATCTCATGTTGAAATGTGACCACCAATGTTGAAGGTGGGCCTAGTGGGAGGTGTCTGGGTTATGGGGACAGATCCCTCATGAATGGTTTGATGTCATCTTCATTGTAATGAGTAAATTCTCAGTCTATGAGTTCATATGAGATCTAGTTGTTTAAAAGAGCCTGAAACTTCCTTCTCTCTCTTGTTCCCTCTCTTGCTGTGTGGTATGCTGGCTTCCCTTTTAATTTCTGCCATGGTTGTAACCTTCCTGAGGCCTCACCAGAAGCAGGTACTGGTGCCATGTTTGTATATCCTGCAGAACTGTGAGCCAAAAAAACTACTTTTCATTATAAATTACTCAGTCTCAGATATTCCTTTATAGCAATGCAAATGGACTGACACAGAAAACTGGTACCAAGAAGTTGCTACAAAGATACCTGAAAATATGGAAGCAGCCTTGAAACTGGGTAACAGACAGAGGTTGCCGAATAGCAACACAAAATGAACTAACACAACCAGTGAGTTTATATTGCTGTTTTTACCTGCTTTAGTGTTCTATTTTCTGGATTTAAGGATCTCTTCTCCCCTTTCTCTTAAGTTATCTATAATTCATAACAATGTAGTAGATTATACTTTTGTACACAGAAATGAACCACTTACTTTTTCTCCCTTTTTGACCCCTCCAGAATTCAGAAACTCTTATTTAACTTTTGCAAATAACTATATTCTTATTTTCATGGCAACTGGTGGTCTATCAATTTTGTTGATCTTTTCAAAAAACCACCTCCTGTATTCTTGATTTTTTGGAGGGTTTTTTGTGTCTCTATCTCCTTCAGTTCTGCTCTGATCTTAGTTATTTCTCACCTTCTGCTAGCTTTTGAACGTGTTTGCTCTTGCTTCCCTGGTTCTTTAATTGTGACGTTAGAATGTCAATTTTAGTTCTTTCCTGCTTTCTCTTGTGGGCATTTAGTGCTATAAATTTCCCTCTACATGCTGCTTTAAATGTGTCCCAGAGATTCTGGTACGTTGTGTATTTGTTCTCGTTGGTTTCAAAGAACATCTTTATTTCTGCCTTCATTTCGTTATGTACCCAGTAGTCAATCAGGAGCAGGTAGTTCAGTTTCCATGTAGTTGAGCAGTTTTGAGTGAGTTTCTTAATCCTGAGTTCTAGTTTGAT
>NW_012109253.1:191778-195295 GCF_000951045.1 Mandrillus leucophaeus
TGTTAGCCAGGATGGTCTCGATCTCCTGACCTCGTGATCCACCCGTCTCGGCCTCCCAAAGTGCTGGGATTACTGGCTTCAGCCACTGCGCCCGGCCTATTGAATTCTTTTATCTTCAGTAGAGCACCAAAATCCTCATCTGGACCGATGTCAATGAATCCAGAGTCCATCCTTTTTAACCTATCCTGAGCATAAACCTCCAGCCCACTGCAAATAATGAAGAAAGTAGGTCAGCTAGTTATGTTGGTGTATTATCAGTTTTCACACTGCTGATAAAGACATAGCCAAGACTGGGCAATTCACAAAAGAAAGAGGTTTAATGGACTTACAGTTCCACATGGCTGGGGAAGCCTCACAATCATGGTGGAAGGCAAGAAGGAGCAAGTCACATCTTACATGGATGGCAGCAGGCAAAAAGAGAGAGCTTGTGCAGGGAAACTCCTATTTTTAAAACCATAAGATCTTGTGAGACTCATCCACCATCATAAGAACAGCATGGGAAAGACCTGCGCCCATGACTCAATTACCTCCTACCAAGTTCCTCCCACAAGACATGGGGATTTAAGATGAGATGTGGTGGGGACACAGCCAAATCATATCATTCTGCCCCTGGCCCCTCCCAAATCCCATGTCCTCACATTTCAAAACCAATCCTGCCATCCCAATAATCCCCCAAAGTCTTAACTCATTTCAGCATTAACTCAAAAGTTCACAGTCCAAAGTTTCATCCGAGACAAGGCAAGTCCCTTCCATCTAAAAGCCTGAAAAATCAAAACCAAGTTACTTCCTAGATACAATGTGAGTTACAAGTATTGGGTAAATACAGCCTTTCCAAATGGGAGAAATTGGCCAAAACAAAGAGGCTACAGGCCTCATTCAAGTCCCAAATCCAGCAGAGTCATCAAATCTTAAAGCTCCAAAATTATCTCCTTTGACTCCATGTCTCACATCCAGGTTATGTTGATGCAAAAGGTGAGTTCCCATAGTCTTGGGCAGCTCCATCCCTGTGGCTTTGCAGGTACAGCCTCCCTCTCAGTTGCCTTCATGGGCTGGCATTGAGTGTCTGGCTTTTCCAGGTGCACAGTGCAAGTCGTCAATGGATCTACAATTCTGGGGTCTGGAGAATGGTTGCCCTATTCTCACAGCTCCATTAGGCAGTGCCCCAGTAAGGACTCTGTGTGGGGGCTCCAAGTCCACATTGCCCTTCTGCACTGCCCTAGCAGAAGTTTTCCATGAGGGCCGTGAACCCACAGCAAACTTCTGCCTGGGTATACAGGCATTTCCACACATCTTCTGAAATCTAGATGGTGGTTCCCAAACCCCATTTCTTGACTTTTGTGCACTCACAAGCTCAACGCCACATGAAAGCTGCCAAGGCTTGGGATTTGCACACTCTGAAGTCATGGTCTGAGCTCTACGTTGGCTCCTTTCAGCCACAGATGAAGTGACTGGGACACAGGGCACCAAGTCCCTAGGCGGCACACAGTTTGGGGAACTTGGGCCCATCCCATGAAACCACTTTTCCTCCTAGGCCTCCAGACCTGTGATGAGAGGGGCTGCTGTGAAGACCTCTGACATGCTCTGGAGACATTTTCCCTGTTGTCTTGGGGATTAATATTTTTCTCCTCATTACTTATGCAAATAATTTCCCCTCAGAAAATGGGATTTTCTTTTCTATTGCACTGTCAGACTGCAAATTTTCCAAACATTTATGCTCTGCTTCCCTTATAAAATGGAATACCTTTAACAGCACCCAAGTCACTTGTTGAATGCTTTACTGCTTAGAAATTCACTTTTGCTCCAGTTCCCAACAAGTTCCTCATCTCCATCTGAGACCATCTTAGCCTGGATTTCATTGTCAATATTATCAACATTTTGGTCAAAGCCATTCAACAAGTCTGTAGGGAGTTCCAAACTTTCCCACATTTTTCTGTCTTCTGAGCCTTCCAAACTGTTACAACGTTGGCCTGTTACCCAGTTCCAAAGTTGCTTCTACATTTTCGGGTATCTTTTCAGTAGCACCCCACTCCTGGTGCCAGTTTACTGTATTAGTCATTCTGATAAAGACATACCCAAGACTAGACAATTCATAAAAGAAAGAGGTTGAATGGACTTACAGTTTCCCATGGCTGGGGAGGCCTCACAATCATGGTGGAAGGCAAGGAGAAACAATTCACATCTTACATGAATGGTAGCAGGCCAAAAAAAAAAAAAAAAGAGAGAGAGAGAGCTTGTGCAGGGAAACTCTCATTTTCAAAACCATCAGATCTCATGTGACTCATCCACCATCACAAGAACAGCATGGGAAAGACCTGCCCCCATGATTCAACCATCTCCCACCAGGCCCCTCCCATAATACATGGGAATTCAAGACGAGATTTGGATGGGGACACAGCCAAACCATATCAGCTGAGAACATACATGTTTTGGGAAAATTAAAAAAAAAAAAAAAAGATTAATCTATCACTTTGAAATAAAATCCAAACTTCTCCTTGTCAGGGTGGTTTTCTAATGACTCAATCTATAGTAAATCTGAATCTATTACAGCTCTTATCATTTCCTCTCTCCTTTCTTCCCTCCCTCTCTTTCTTTCACCCTCTCTTCCTTCCTTAGTTGCCCTCTCTATTAGGATGTAAACTTGTGGTTACCTTATAAATCACTGTATCTATAGTACCTACAAGAATATTTGGTGCATATTTGCCACTCAACACTTTTTTTAAAAAACAGACCATTTTGCAATGAATCAATAACATTTTTTGATGCTTGTTGGTAAAAGAAAGCTCACAATTGAACTCAAACTTCTTTTACCAATGCTTTGTAGAGAATCATCATCCTTTACTGTGGAAATTAGCACATTTAATTGGTGATAGTAGGGTATTTAGAACCAAGGTTTCTAGCTACAACCCAGATTCACGATTTATGTGAATCCCTTATCTATAACATAAGGATGATGACAATAATATCATCCTCACTTGGTTATCAGAGGATTAAGCAGCTGACATTTAAAATGCATTTCATAAATGTCAGTGTCCCGCCCTATCTCCCTTGAGTAGGAAAAAATTAACTTCCACTTTCTAATCCTGTGTATGTGCAAAATATGAGTGTTCTGTCTTTTCCTTTGTTTGCCAAAGAGGGTCCTGAGTTTACCCGCTCATTCTTGGATCTTCCCAGCTCTCTAAGAACTTTTCTGCAATTACCAGGTTCATTTTTTGGATTTCACAAGGTAGAATTGGAAGAAAAGATTAAGACATGGTAAGGTGATAGCTTTGCTGGTAGATTGTATAAGAAAATACTATGGGAGTATACAGGAACAATATTCTTCAATGAGCAGTGAGAGTGAGTAGGGAGGATGAGGACAAACTGGCTTAAGCATAATTAAGTTGTGGGGCATTTTGTATTTAGGGACAGGGAAGGAGAGAAATGGAGGACACAGAAAGTCATGGATGAGGAAAAGAATCATCTAAGCTAACACCAAACATAGCTGATATTTATTAGGTGCTTACCATGAGCCAGCTCA
>NW_012109253.1:196478-198041 GCF_000951045.1 Mandrillus leucophaeus
TCCTGAGTTCTAGTTTGATTGCACTGTGGTCTGAGAGACAGTTTGTTATAATTTCTGTTCTTGTACATTTGCTGAGGAGTGCGTTACTTCCAACTATGTGGTTAATTTTGGAATAAGTGTGATGTGGTGCTGAGAAAAATGTATGTTTTCTTACTCAAATTTTTATTTCATTTGGAGCTTCAATAGATTATATGAGGCCCAGTCTCACTGGGGTTATTGCCACTGGGTAGGGAAATCTGCTGTACTCAATCTAAAAGTGTAAGTGTTAATATCATCCATAAATACCCTCACAGGCACACACAAATATAATGTTTAACCAAACATATGACTTGCATAAGAATATGGGTGCTCCTGTATTGGGTGCATATATATTTAGGACAGTTAGCTCTTCTTGTTGAATTGATCCCTTTACTATTATGTCATGGCCTTCTTTGTCTCATTTGATCTTTGTTCATTTAAAGTCTGTTTTATCAGAGGCTAGGATTGCAATCCTTGCTTTTTTCGTTTTCCATTTGCTTGGTAGATCTTCCTCCATCCCTTTATTCTGAGCCTATGTGTGTCTCTGCACATGACATGGGTCTCCTGAATGCAGCATACTGATGGGTCTTGGCTGTTTATCCAATTTGCCAGTCTGCGTATTTTAATTGGAGCATTTAACTCATTTACATTTAAGGTTAATATTGTTGTGTGAATTTGATCCTGTCATTATGATGTTAGCTGGTTATTTTGCTCGTTAGTTGATGCAGTTTCTTCCTAGCATCAATGGTCTTTACAATTTGTCATGTTTTTGCAGTGGCTGGTACCGGTTGTCCCATTCTATGTTTAGTGCTTACTTCAGTAGCTCTTGTAAGGCAGGTCTGGTGGTGACAAAATCTCTCAGCACTTGCTTGTCTGTAAAGGATTTTATTTCTCCTTCATTTATGAAGTTTTGTTTGGCCGGATATGAAATTCTGGGTTGAAAATTCTTTTCTTTAAGAATGTTGAATATTGGCCCCCACTCTCTTCTGGCTTGTAGAGTTTCTGCCAAGAACCTTCTCCAATTAATTTTAACTTTCATATTTATAAATGTGATAACATATAATTATAAAATCAAATTGCATAAATGTTTTAAATATTTATATTTAAATAGACCTCTACCCCAAACTTTCATTCTCATCCCCAAGATGCAGCCATTTTGAAATCATTTGAACTGTTTCCACTGGTATTTACTTCATTTAAAAATAACCTAATAACCTTTCTTTCTTTCCTTTTTTAGATATTATTTATAGATTTATTATAATAAATAAGGTGTCGCTATACTAATGGATATGTTTGAGGACTGGCAAGCTTCATTCTAAGATCATATAGAGCTCAGTCATTTTATTGGTAGGCCACTATAAATAGCATTTATAATGTTTTCACTTTTTAATTGTGTTTAAGGAAAATTCTCTAATCTCTTGTGGAGGTGGGGGAAGTTGGAAGTGGAATGAAGATATATGCATGGGTGGCCACTAAAAAAATTGTTTGCCAGTTTCACTTTTTACTAAGTAGATTTTTATTGAATTCTCTTTTTTTTTTTTTTTT
>NW_012109253.1:201941-208214 GCF_000951045.1 Mandrillus leucophaeus
ATTCTTCAATGAGCAGTGAGAGTGAGTAGGGAGGATGAGGACAAACTGGCTTAAGCATAATTAAGTTGTGGGGCATTTTGTATTTAGGGACAGGGAAGGAGAGAAATGGAGGACACAGAAAGTCATGGATGAGGAAAAGAATCATCTAAGCTAACACCAAACATAGCTGATATTTATTAGGTGCTTACCATGAGCCAGCTCAATCAATCTTACTTATTCCTCGTAACAGTTCTGTAAGTATCTTAAAGATTTAAGGCTTTAGGGAATGGGAGACAACTTGAAACTTGTATAAGCTTTCTGCAATATATGACTCCATTTCTTATATTTTTGTAGAGAAATGAAGAAGCAATGAGACCTTTGTTTAGATTAGCATCTCTGAAAGAAAAATAACTGAGATTGACCCACATGGGTCACAGCTTCAGAAGATGACACATGTAATCGATGCTGCATAGGTTTCTATTCCTTAGTATTAGCTGTAAATACAACAGGCCTTCTCTTTGCTACTTAATATTGAAAATTTTTTTACTCTATCAGGGTGAAAAGTCTAATTGTAAAAACCTCTGAAGACAAAAGCATCCACAAGACTGTATCGTGTAAATCCTAAGAATTAAAGCTTGGTCATTCTCTGTGATGGGTACAAACATTAAAGCAAACAGAAAAAAAAGAAAGGTCGATTTTCTTCTCAGTAACTTGGAAATATAATTATTAAACCTAATGGAAAGATCCTACATTTTAAGAGGAAAAAAAAAACACAACATTATAATTCAACTTTTATTTCAAATTTTTAGTTTTTAAAAATCTGCCATTGGAATTAGTTTTTACTCTACTTCTTTTTTTATATATTTTCTTTGATTCTAAAAAAGACTAACTATTAATTGTAATTGTTTTCCTTTAGGAGTCATGTGTCTTGACATTAGTATGGGTAAGTGGGTTTGTAATTCTGTAAACAAACTGATTTATATTCATTTCTGAGACTCAAAAGAATATACTCTTAAAAATTTCCTTGTAAATTGTCTAGTGAGAGATTCATTTCTGCTTTGACTACCCACAGGTTGCCTTGTTTACAAGCTTTATTTTCATTCTTTTCTTTAATTGTAAGAGTAAAAAGCCCTAGGAATTTTCAGAGGACAGCTAAACTTCAGCCCCATATGTTATCTTATTATGTTTGGCTTTTAAGTGTGTTTAATTTTCATTTTCATTGCAAAGGCAAACTTCTATCTCCTTTGATCTTTAAAACCATATTTCTGGATAATTTTAATTCACATAAGCATAAAAACACCCTTTTATTGCACCATTTTCAGGTTATTGAGTATCTTTCTACCAGTTGTCTTCAAAATAATAACAAAAACAAAAGCACAGATTTGCATAACTGTTTCAAATCAGTTTCACACACCTTGTCGCATTTTCTTCTTCCAAAGCTTTATGAGGTATGGAAGCTGATATTATTTTCCACACTGTATAGATAATGAAATTGAGGTACAGAGTTTAACATACTTGCCTAAGGGCATAGATCTAATAAATGATAAACTAGAACTACAATCCAGGACTTCTCTTTTCTGGTCCACAAAATAATGAATCATATATGGTTTTTTAAGACCTAATTTCTATTCTAAGCTTTTACTATTAGATTGGACCAAATATTTATCCCTTGTTATTATGACTAACAGTATATTTTTGTGATGAGTCAAACTATGCCTCAATTTTCTTATTTGTAAAAAGCAGATAATGACAGACTCTAATTCATTCAGTTGTTGTAAGAATAAAATGAGTTAAAGCAAGTAATGGAGCTCTCCACGTGAACCAATCTTCATTAAAATCCTCTGCCATACTAACTATGCAAGCCTGGGTGATTTCACTTTCCAGTTTATAAAATAAGAATAAACTAGCTCACATATTCTTGGTAGGATTAACTGAGATAATATATGCAAAGCTCCAGTACAGTTTAAGCATCAGATAAATGGTAACTACTATTGCTGCTCTTGTTTTCCTAAGTATGAGTCATTGTCAAAACCACCACTTGTTTTATTTTACTTTGCTTGTTAGTAAATCTCATGACTCAGAATTTCAGTCCATCAATCACTTCATTGATCAACATACTTTGGTCACGTTGAGTATAGCTGTGCACTAGATAGAAAAGCACCTTACTTCTTTCACCCACTTTTCCCCATCTTGCTCATTGGACATGATAAGAGATTTTTCAGAGGGCGTACTAAAAATAAACCAATTCAGCCTGTAATCCCAACACTTTGGGAGGCCGAGGAGGGTGGATCATGAGGTCAGGAGATCGAGACCATCCTGGCTAACACAGTGAAACCCTGTCTCCACTAAAAATACAAAAAAATTAGCCGAGTGTGGTGGCAGGTGCCTGTAGTCCCAGCTGCTTAGGAGGCTGAGGCAAGAAAATGGCGTGAAACCAGGAGGTGGAGCTTGCAGTGAGCTGAGATCCCGCCACTGCACTCCAGCCGGGGCGACAGAGTGAGACTCCTTCTGAAATAATAATAGTAATAATAATAATAATAATAAATAAACCAATTTATTTGCCTTATTCATTGGATTCCCACAGCACTTAGTTTGTGCCTCTGTAATATGATTTACTCATGTTGAGTTTCTGCTTTTACTTCTGTATTACTTCTCAATATCAGATGAGAGGAAGCTGAGTAGCACTGTGGACCCAGCCAGCAGTGTCCCATAGAAAAGGGTTTTGCCCAGAATTTCATGACCTTGTGCCCATGCCAGCAGCTCAGAGAACCAAGGGTCAGTGACCAGAGGCAGCCTCTTACATGGCTACACAGCCTACTGTCTGAAGATGGTGACCTAACACAAATAACATAAAGTGAAATGGCAAAGTTCAAGATGTTAATCTAAGTAGTTCAAGAACTGATGAATCAGGAGTTGATGAAATGTGCACTGATGAATGAGAAAATGCAAAGTTTGTGAAAGAAAAGTAAAACTGGAAAGACTCTAAGCTGGAATTCAGGCTGTATCTGATTAGATGTTTTGTGTATCTGCTGAAGGCAGTTATCAGAAATGACGTAAAAGAAGAGAATAGCTCCATATCCCACTCAGACTCATTTTCCCTCTGCCAGACATGAAATGAAAAGCCTCACAGCCATGTCAGGCCCACCTGCAGCTACTTTTTAGCCCATCACAGAAGAGTTGTCATGGAAAGTCTTTTCTTTCCAGGATATTAACAAAATTTTTGCCGTCTGATGAAGCCTTGAGTCTCCCTTTGTGTATTAATGAGAAAAGGACACAGATTCTTCAGTCTCCACATACTCCAATGAGAAAATCCTACAACTAGGCTAAAATTCACACGGTGGAAAAGTTTCCTGCTTGTGCATTCTATTGTTGTTACTGTTTTCTTTTTTTACTTTTTACTTTGAGTTACTAACTTCATTCGCAAACTCTTGTCAATGATTTCTTCTGCTACCGTGCCTACGTGGCTTACTTCTGCCAACCTGTCTAAGAACAATTTGTTCTTTCAATGGAAGAACATTTACCAAAGATTTCCTTTTGCCTTTTCCTCTAGCATGGAAATGAACTTGCACTTGCAGAATACCTAGCCAATGATCATCCAAAGCAAAAATACATGCGTAACACATAAGCTATACATCACAGGAACAGATGCCATCATGCTCAAATTAAATGGCTCTCAGGAGTAATTCTTTAGCTCCCGTGATATATTTCTCCCAATAAATTGCTGTGGGAATTGCCTCTTTGCAGCTCCTATTCCCAGAGGGGAAAGTCACTTATTACTTACTTAAGACCTATCTTCTCCTACTTGTTAACCTGCAAACCTGCTATAGAAGGTCTGCTTTAAACAAGATTTCAACTCTGTTTCTATTAGCTCACCCTCAGAATATATACAATGGAACCTTAACAATAGAATTCACCCTCTGTCATGGGCATTTGGTATGCACAGTAACATATTTTCTTGCTTTGGTAGCTTTTCCTGCTTCTCCTATGTCGTGTGGAACTTGAGACTGGAAGAAACTGTCAGCATAAGAATAAATAGGCTAGAGTTTTCTTGGGAAATTGCGAAGGAGAAATAGATATGATGAAAGAACCTTATTTGTATTAGAATATAAAGTAGAAAGAATGGTGCTGAAAGTAACTGCAAGGTTTTAAGTCAGAGAGATCAAGAACACACAGCCCACATAATATTAAGACTTTAGACTATGCTGAATATATTTGAATATTATTTTAGTCATCACAAAACTCTGAAGCCCCTAGCACTAGCTGACAAGTACAGTGTTGTATGTAAGAAGATCCAGAAGTCTCACCCAGTGGACATTCAAAATGAGCAATCTAGCCCACTGTAATTTTTCTAAGAGAATTTTAATTACGTTTTTTGTGCATTTAATATTACATCATGCAACCAAAAGAATCATGAGAGCTACCAACTTATCAGTTGATCTGTTAATTAATTTATATAAAATCTACAATCTCTGACTCTCAGTGGTACCATGAAGGAAATTTCCAGACCACGGGCAGATAAATCATCACTGTTCATTTCCACAATTATCTTCTAATTCCCCCTGACCTTCAGCTTTCTCCTGTGTGTTTTGTGTATCTTCCATTTCTATCTCAAATGCTAAAAATGACTCACATTGTATAGTTTGAAGACTTTTATTATTTTAAAAATTAGAACATGTCCCCTTATTGTTTGACATTTTAAAGTAAAAAGGACCAGCATTTTCTTTATATTTTCTCTTATCCTTCTCTCTTCTTCTTTTCTCTCTTTCTCTTCCCATCTATCTTGGTCAATTCTCTGCTGCTATAACAGAATAAGTAATTTAAAAAAAAGAAACAGAAGTTTATTTAGTTCATTGTTCTGGAGACTGGGAAGTCCAAGAGCATAGCACCAGCATCTGGTAAGGGTCATCCTGTGGCAGAACAGTGCAAGGGAGAAGTGAACAAGTGAGACAGAGAGAAATATGAGGCCAAACTTATCCTTTACCAAGAACCTACACCCACATCAACTATCCCATAACAGCATTAATTCTAATGCAAAAATTAGGCATTTTGATTTGGATTATCTTTGGCTATGTATGCAGCAAATGCAAGTTCATTTCCATGCTAGAGGAAAAGGTAAAAGGAAACCTTTGGCAAATGATCTTTTAATGAAACATTGAATTGTATCTAGACAGGTTGGCAGAAGTAAGCCAGGTAGGCATGGAAGCAGAAGAAATCATTGACAAGAGTTTGTGAATGAAAGTTTGTAACTCAAAGTAAAACACGAAATATAAAACAGTAATAGTAATAGAATGCACAAGATCTAATCACCTCTTAAAAGCCCCACCTCCCCATACCATTACATTGGCAACTAAATTTCAACATGTATTTTGGAGGACGTGTTTAAACTAAAGTATAATTCATCTTTACCACCCACTCTTTACCACTACCTACTACCCTGGCGCAAAGAGGCAATGATGTGCTCTTAACCACAAACATCCAGTGCAAGAATTCCAGCATTTCTCAGCCTTACCATCTCCAAGGCAGAAATGCTCACTTTCCTTTTGGAAACTTGTAGTAGATAGAAAGAAAAGATGAATGTTTAGCTAAAGCTACAATGACTTTCCCTGCCAAAAACAAATATTTTATTAAATATTACCATAAAATCTATTTCCACAAATAAAAGAAAGCAACTGCTTTCATATTTAAATAATTGTCTTATTACCCAAAACTAATGCTGGGTGATGCTATTAAGTAGCTTCATCTTATGGTGTGCTTGTTCTGTGTCAAGCATTGTGGTAAGCAAAATATACTTTTTTGTTTAATTCTCACCAGAGTTCATTGCGATCAGTGTTAATAGTACCACTGTAGGTTTTAAAATGAGAAAATTGAGATTTCAGATGGCTAAAGTTGACCAAAATAAAAAAAAAATAGTAAAAATGTAAAATTGAAATTCAGATCAGATGTGTTCTAATGCTTCTAGAACTTTTTAAAGAGCTTTCAGAATATATTTTCAGGCAAAGATGAGAACAAAATTATTGACAAAATGGAATAATAGACTTCTTTGCCAAACCTAATTTACAAATGGAGCATATATCTACCCCTTTACTTCTCAAAGTATTCCATGGAGATAATAAAAACAAAAAAAGTATTAATTTGGATATATATTTTTTTCTTTTTTTTAAATTATTATTGTACTTTAAGTTCTAGGGTACATGTGCATAACATGCAGGTTTGTTACATATGTATACTTGTGCCATGTTGCTGTGCTGCACCCATCAACTCATCAGCACCCATCAACTCGTCATTTACATCAGG